>NW_007578849.1:160623-233333 GCF_000690725.1 Stegastes partitus
ACGGCGTATTATCTGACTGAACAATCCCACAGATTGGCTACGTTCACACTGCAGGACTTGATGCTCAATGAGGATTTCTTTGTGACTTCCTTCACATTTCCAGTTCAATGCGACTTGTATCTGCTGTGTGAATTCATACGACCCAAAAGTGTCCCGCATGCGCAGAAGAGGACACGACGACGTCACACGCAGCGAGCGTGCTCAGTGTGAAGTAAACATGGATGGTAACGGTGGAGTGTATCTGCCACTCTCCCGCTGCTGCTACCGATGGTGGAAACAGAAGTGTGATCGCTAACTAAACTGGCATCAGCAGCCAAGTACTGCATGTGCGGTCCGGACACTTCCACCCCGTCAGTAGCCAGGCAAAAGGCACGCAAATACATATTAGTGGATCGCATTATGTTGTAAACATAAAGAAAGTGCAGAAAAGAAACTGGCCGGAACATGCACAATCGCACTGGTCAATTAGGCGTGAAATCCAGCGATGCGTAGTGTTCTAACAATACACTAGTTATTATAACAACTATAAACAATAAATATCAACAACAAATGACTCGTCAAGCATCAAGCCCTCCTTGTATCTGGACCTCCGTCTTGATGATCCAACAGCCTTGCGTGCTCAGTGGAAGCAAACACAGATGGTAACGGTGGAGCGTATCTTGTGATTTTAAAGTTTTCTTTAAAAAGTAGTTGTCCAACCGGAGCCAGCTTATTTACAATGTAATCGCCACGGTATTCTTCCCCTGCCACCACCGCCGCCGTCACTGATGGTGGAAACAGAAGTGTGACCGCTGACTAAACTAGCATCAGCTGCCTGTGCGTTCTGGACACTTCCACCCCGCCGGAGTTCTCCCCTGGTGTGGAAGTGTCCATTCAAGCATCAAGCCCTCCTTGTATCTCGACCTCCGTCTTGACAATCCGACATAAAAGAAGGTTTAGTGTCCGATTATCGAGTCAGGACTGTACACACCTGTGCATCCTCAAGATGCATTTTAGGAAAATGAGACGCCCTTTGCTATGATGCACCGAGATCTATTTCGGGGTCACGAGCAGGAGGACCGAGGAAATTAGTGAAATGAAATGAGCCTAAAGTCATTCTCAGTGTGTGTGTGTTTGTGAGACGAGTGTGAGGCCTGAGCGAAAGCCCTCGGCGCTGTGGAGACGTTCTCCTGGCCCACTGCGGACGCATTAATCACAGGTTTAATTAAATGTCTCCATCTCTTCACCCGGAGACAGGATGGGAGCTGAAAGGGGCCACAGCTGCTATCCTGCTGCCCCCCCCCCCGCATCCAGGCCGGCCACCCAGAGTTCAACCCGTCCAGGTCCTGATCCGGGATCAGCTCGCCGCTCCGTCACTGGCAGCGAGAGAGGAAAGTTCGGACTCTGGTGGCTTTGACGAGTTCACATTTAATCACTTTTATGATTCTCGTCGGAGGTTGTGGTTATTTAGTTTTGCACCTTGTTCCTGGAGTTTTATACGGATATAATTACGTCTAATGTCTGCGGTGCTTGAGTGCAACGATCCTTTTAATGCCCCAGTATGCTTTAAACTGAGCGTCTCATACGACATCCCACCTCATCTCGGGTCAGACGTGTTGGTAGCCATTAAAAGGGGGAAACGCCTGCTGTCGTAGCCTCCACCTCTGGCTGCAGCACCGTTTTCTTGCCAAGAAGGAAACAGTTGTGTGAGGAATTATGTGCTTTAGAGACAACAGCGGATTTAAATAGACCTGTAGGATGTCGCCACTTTTGCCTTTTCGGCCTCATGCAGTTGGAGTAACAGCTCCTTTAATTCCGACAGACGGATCAACTCAGTGGTCAAAGCTGGCTGTTTTCATTTAAGACTCAAGGTGAAGGCCGATTCCTGACAACATGTCCCCAAAAGTTAGTCACACCTTTATTATTAGAATAAGCATCAGAAACAGTTTTATTGCCGGGTAGGTTTACGAGGAACTTGATTGTTGTAGTTCTTTGCATGCGGCTGCAGAACCGTCGTCTCTTCAGCGTCTGCAGCTCGTCTTCAACCCAGACACCAGTTTTGGCCTCTCTCCACCGGCTTTCTGTCTGATTCGGGACTCATTTTAGGGTTTTATTGTTTGTTTTTAAGGTTTTGAATGGGTTGGCGCCACTTTATTCACCAGAACTCTTACATCTTCACACCCCGGTTGGAGCGCCGAGGTCGACGGATGTTCTGAGATCTCGGCACAAAAATAGAGGCGATCGCGGTGGCTTTTCATGTGAGGGCTGCTCAGACTCCAGAAGACCCGCCTCTCCTGTTTGGCATTCGATCCAAGTTGAGCTCTCCGCCTCGACTTCATCCGTCATCGTGTTGCATCTTTTGCTTTTCCTTATTTCATTTTCAGACTTGTTGTTTTAGTCTGATTGTGTGTTGCTATTTTTATTCGTACCTTGGTTCAGCTCTTGTTGTCTAGAAATCTGTTTTTAAAAAATAGATTTGACTCGACTCGACTTTGACTTGACAAGGTCAACCCTTGTCTAACTTTCTCATCACTCACTGTACAAAAATGGCACGATTGCGAAATCGTCGGTTTCTGCGAGTTACAAAACCTCCCGGTTCCAGATGTTCTGAAACTATCACAAATGCGCTTTGACTGAAGCTTTGTCAAGATTTTCACAATTTCATTTCGCATTGTTTCTGTTTTTTCTCAGCGATAATCAGTTCATGTAGTTACACACTTTAATCCTGCTGAAACATGTGAGATTCACGTTAACTCTTCTTACACTTCACTCGCTTTATCGGTAAGTACAGTCATTCAGATCAACAAAGACTTAAATCCTAGGATGATTTCTCTTGTATTTGCTATTCGTAAAGTATTCTAATAGCGATTTAAGGTCTTAGATGGTGTTTAAGGCATTTAATAATGACTAAAATCATTCCCTTGTCAACAATGGACTCCAGAATAAAAAAGGTTTACTGTGCTTTTGCCTCTTGCACATTATTCCTCTCATATGATCTTAACATATAACTTTATTATCTACAAACATAGATAATTAATCTAAAAAGTGTCTTCGTGATTTTTCACAGGACACCTGCAGCCCTCCGACTAACGCGTTGTTCATCAAAAACGCTCTGCATCAAATCAGGAGTAAGCGACGGCTCGGGCCACTTTCACTGGGAGGAGATGTGATCCTCTGATGGATGCTCCACGGGAGAGTGAGGTGGGAAGCGTGCGCTGAATGATGATGTCCTGTTTAGAAACGCCGGAGCTCACATCCCAACTAAAGCTGCCTCGTAATTAGAAAGAGGGGGCTCCAAAAGCTGCTTTCCAGGGCGAGAAGAGAAGCGTGGATGTGTGGACTCGTGCATGTGGGAGAGAAAAATCAGGCAGAACTCTATCACAATAAACTTTGCAACTTATTTATGCTAAAACATGTTTTATTTCCAGAAAGAGCTCTGATAACACCAATAATGGAAGAACAGATGATTTATTATAGATGATAACTGTGCAGTGTTAACAGACACACTGTTAAAATCTGTTTTTTTATCTTTATATTTGACTGTGACAATGTATTCCTGGAATGACCTGCATGCTCAAGTAGCCATGAGTGTTTTTTGGAGACTTACTTTAAGCTTTTCTGGAAGTAGCCTTAACTCTCTAAGCTTCGCATTGACATTGAAGCCACGTTCTGCATCGACTCCGAACATCTCCGTTACAGATATTCTGCTTCTTCTCTCTTGCTGCTGCTGCTGCTGCTGCTGCCAGCGCCGGCTCTCTGTGCAGAAACCTAATGAAATACAGATAGTACTGACAGAAAAGATTACACAATCACTGTTGAGTATCAGTTGTCATGAATCTGTTGTGTATCAGATCTGGGATGCATAATAGGCATTGTCGTTACAAAACAGTACACTGCAAAATTTAAAGAACGCTGTGAAGATCTGACGGCGAGGCTGCCCCAAAAATATGTTTAAAAACTGTACAATAAAGAAAAACTGACAGATATGTTATGTACAGAAAGCTGGCTAAAAAGGGACTTATTCATTGTAATTTAGCAGAAAATAAATGTACAAAAACATTAATACCCACCGTTAAATGACAAGCAGATAATAGTAGTTTGCAGATTATCCCTGTATAAGAACCAGGAAGTACATATCAGAATTTGCATTAAAAATAGAAAGAAAATCTGTAAATTAAACTTGAGAAAAGTCTATTGTTAAAAAAATAAAATAAAAAGCAATTCATTGTGGACATTATTTATAGTTTTACCCTGTTTTTTGTTAATATTCAAATTAATGAAATTTTTTATTTTTTTTTAATGGTTTTACTATTTATCATGTGTAACCCAACAAAACAGGGAAAATAGAATTTAAAAAACTATTTTTTTTGCAGTGTAAAATCTCTCTGGAGGGAGAGAAGCTGTTTTTATTTTACCATCAGTGGTTCTTAATCTGGAACACATCTTTATTCCCCAAATAAATATGTACAAGAAATATCTGCACCGATTTTTCTCTCATCTGGATGTGATTCAGTACCGGTGCACGAACTACAGTAGACTGAACATGATGCTGCTAGAATGGGGTAATGGATTACTTGAGTTAATTGTAATCAAGTTTGGTGTGAATATTAGGAGGGGACACAAGGAGTTTGTCCTGCAGGAAACTGAGTGTCAAGAGTGTCAGTTTTTCAGAATAAAACCCATCTTTTATGTTTTAAATGGGGCCAACTTGTACATGTGATGTAATCACTGAGGGAGACGAATCCCCTGCTTCTGCTGAGACCTACGCCAGTGAGTGTGATACTTGTCTTGTATTTTATGTCTTACCCTTAGCCTCCTTGAGAGTGCATTTATTTATTTTATTTTTTATTTACTTGTACAACTTGCCAGTTTTAGGAACACACGTTGCTGTTTCTAATAAAACATC
Source organism: Stegastes partitus (assembly GCF_000690725.1). Classification (NCBI taxonomy): domain Eukaryota; kingdom Metazoa; phylum Chordata; class Actinopteri; family Pomacentridae; genus Stegastes; species Stegastes partitus. The sequence goes on from NW_007578849.1 coordinate 165,509, forward strand.
AAGCATGAATATATGTGTGTTTGTTGTATGTATGTGTCTCAATAAAGTGATAAAAACAAACAAACAAAAAACCAAAAAACACGGTGGGGCAGAAAAAAATCTGTTAAAGAAATTGTGGAATACTGTAATGTTTAAATGCTATAAAAACAGAAAAGATAATAGAAAATATCTGCAAAACAATTATGCATTATTGTGGATTTAAATACAGTAAAACTTTAATTGCTCAGTCACACATTGTAAAAACAAAAACAAAAAACAAATCATTATTTTTAGAAATACAATTTTTTCATGTTGACAGTATGTACAGTTTTGGCCTGTTTTTTTTCTTTCTTTTTTACAGTCAAAATATGAACAATGTTATTTATTTATTTATTTATTAATTTTTCTACATTTTTCTACATTTTTCTACAGTACACTTTCTAGATATTGTCTCAAAATTGAAAACAAACAAACAAAACAAAAACAAGTAAGAAATCTGTAAAACAACAAAAAATTGGTCCAAATAATTACTGTTACAAACTGTTTAGAAAATGTGCATTTTTTACAGTGTACAATGACTGCATACACTTTGATGTTCATGTTTAGCTCCTGGTGTGAACTAAATGCTTCTATGATCTTATTGCAAACCTCTACTCTTAATGAGTGATTGTCATGCAACATTATTTTACCTAATAGCTACCTATGGATGGATTTATTTAACGTAGCATGGGTGTACTTCATTTGAACATTACATTTCCTGCATTCTGGTGAATTTTTATGCAACCAATTGTGCTTTTTGCATCAGTTTATAAAGGAAAACACACAGAAGTCTTTTGCTTCTTTTATGTTTTTATTGCCAGAGAAAATGCATGAGCTCTAAACATTGAGGGGGATGAATTCCCTGCATCCCCCCCTTGAAATCTGCACCATAATGACTTTATAGTGACTTTTTTTCCTCCTTTTTGGACTTGACTTCAATACATAAACTTGTGGTGTAACTACATCATCCCGACTGGAACTTTTTGTAATTCTAACTGCATTTTAATACAACCATAACGCCCCTCCGGTGACTTTTCTCTCTTTTTTGTAAATCTGTGGTGCTGAATAATGACTGTGTAATGACCTCATCTCATGGTCATTACACCCCACTGTAAAAACCGCTGCTCTGTCATTTACCTCCAAGTTGACAACACAGAAGCCTTTTTTTAACATTTTTTATTTCCTTCCCTTCCTCTGCGAGGAAAAAAACAAAAACAAGCAGAAAACAAGTTTTCACAGAGGTTCAAATTGTTTTTAACCTCCAAAGTGTGTTTGATTTGAGCCTCTGCAGCCTTTTAAATAGACGTAATTTAACAAATGACACAACGGGAGCAGAGATTTTGGACGAAGCGATTTTTCTCGGGATAGGGGAGTACATAGAGGTATAATAATGACAAAACTTAAAGAAGCGACAATGTATGCACATGTGATGTTTCATTTTGACTGTTAAGCAAGACACGTGATAATTATTTGCCGTTTTTGTTAATTCACCCCAATTTCTACTCAGAAATGCAGCGTTTGACTTTGTCGTCACCCCCCTGAGCTCGCGTGTGGTACGGCCCACAGCTCCTTTTGGTGTCTCCAGCGTCGGGAACTACAGCACAACATGTTGGAGAGCGAAGGCGAGCTGTTCCCCTCAGAGTTAACTTTTTAATCCCGGTTTTGTCGCCGTTATCGGACCCAGGAGGAGGAAGGCGGAGGAGGAGGAGGTCCGGGGAGACAGAGAGAAAAAAGGGGGAGAAAAAGTCAGTCATGGTCTGAGGTTTGGGCTGAAAGCCGGAGCGTCTTCTTGCAGAGAGAAAGAGAGAGAGAGAGAAAAAAAGAAGTCCATTGATATTTTAGTTGTGCAGAGAAGAAGAGGAAGAAAGGGGGGAAGACCGGAGCAGAGAGCGAGAGCAAAGCGGGGCTACAAGATGCAGCTGGCCGCCGTGGTGCTGTGGGGCGCCCTGATAACTTTCAGTCCAGGTAAGAAACAGAAAAGAAAAGAAAAAAATGTCCGTGTGAACGACGCCGCGGACCTGAAAGTGCATGTGAGCGTGTTTCTGGAGGAGCTGGGCTTTTTTTTCTCCTCTCTTTAAATTCCCTCCTTATCAGATCTCACAAACCCAGCAGCCAAGTTTCCGTCAAATGCGCCATTTAGGTGGTTAAAGTAGAAACTGTGGCGACCAGCGTGTCTGGAGGATGTTGTTTGACAGCGAGCCTGCACGTCCTGCACAGCAAACTTCTTTTTTATGCTATATTCCAACTTTTAACACGTTGTTTTTTGCACTGTGCATCCTTCCCATCCTGTCTACCTGCTGCTGGACGTGTGTAGGTGGTACATAATAGTACTGTGGTGCTTTGAAATGCGCTTGTATGAGTTTGTGGAAGTGTTGTGTTGATGTTACATGAAGGTTTGGGTGCGCACATGCAAGCTGTGCTGTCAGATTGCCACCATCCCTCATTTCAAGTGGGAATAAAGAGACTTAAAAACCAGCCAGAATGCTTCTTTTAACATCTGTGGCTCGTCTTTGATGCATAGAAGCTGTAAATCAGACATGTGAGAGGGAGTTTTCTGATGGGATTTTGAGCTTTTGTGAGCCGGTAGAAAGTTCTGTGCAGTCACACATCCTCTGTCACGCCAATAAGTTGATATCTGGTGGATGCAGCACTTATTTTTTAAATTAAATAGATTTTAAAAGGGGTAGAAAGCTGAACATGACACAGGAGATGGAGCTTTTGAGCTTTTGCATTGTTGTACAAGCTGCTAGAAAGTTATTTGACACATCCCTGTCATGCAAATGAGTTCTGATTGGTGGACACTTATGTTCCTCTTTAATTGAAGAAAATGAGCGGGGTGCGCTGTGACAGCAGGTGAACTGGGTTGTTTATCTGTGATAACTCACATCCTGTGTCCCCCCCTCTCCCTCCAGCAGCGCTTGTAATAGGTCTGAGTGGTTTCCACCACCCCCTTCCTATGTTTCTCTAACACCTTGTATTTACAACATGTTAGAACAGCCGCTGGAATGCGAGGACCCTACTGAAGCTATTTCCAAACACACACACACACACACACACACTCTGACACACACTGGGTTTAGTGTCATCCACACATGGGTGCCGTTGGTGCTCCCTGACATGTCGTGAAAAGATTTACCTGACAGGATGGCACAAAAATTACATCTCGTAATTGGTGCGCCCAGACCTGGGGAAGGAGGTCGGTTGTAATTGCGACAAGTCCCCCTAAATGTCACCAGAAGACTGTCTCCAAAATGTCAGCCAGATAAGAGTCAATATCCAATCGAAAACAAAAGCCACCCTGGATGATCCACATCCTATTTATAGTTGGTCCTTTCATCCTTTCAGATGTAGTTATCGGCGTCCTCCCCCGCCTCCCCTCTTTATCTGGGGCGGAGGGCCGGGCTCGTTTGATTATGGACTTGTTCTGTCATAAAGCAATTAAGTCTGCCGGGCCTGTATCATGTCTTAAACACACCGAGGTCTATTGTGTGTGAACGGGAGCCGCTGTTGCACGCATCATGTGTGTGAGTCTTTTTGTGGCCGGTTGATCTTTACATTTGATCACTTTTCCTGCCAGAAATTGAACATTTCTCCTCCGTAGAGGTTTATTTGTGTTGGAGGAGGGGTTGGAAAACCTCTGAAATAGCATTTAAAGTGTCATGTGATACTGACACTAATGAATGATTATTTTAGGACTCTTAAAGACAGGATCTCATACCGCAGCAATCCAGCGGTTGGGGAAACTCCATGAGAATCTGACAAGGCTAAATATATCTTTGAGGCAATTAATTGGTCAAATCAAAGGTTGAAAATGAAATTCCAGCGGGTCAAAGACGTGACGTGTTTGTCATGCCGGCCACAAATATTGGCAAAGTGCACGAGGAGGACATTATTGCTTCGTGGGGAGATGAATAAAAACGGTAAAGGCTATAATTCCTGAGCTGTGTACAGTAAATGGCATCATGAAGGCCAGCTGCTTTTCCCATCTGACAGTAGATGACCGAGGGTTGTAATTCATCACGCTGACAGTGTGTGTGTGTGTGTGTGTGTGTGTGTTTGTGTCGGGCGTAGAGTCTCTAACGTGTGCGAGGTCAAGATGCCTCCTCGGCTGAGTCTCGTGGCCTCGCGGTAATGGGCTGAGCTGGACTAATGGCGCGTTGGAGAGTGTGTTATACAGTTTAATTATGAGCTCTGGGACAGCGCGACCCCCTTCGCCCGCCGCTGCGATCCCCGCCGAGCCCTCCTCATTTACTGATCAGCTATCGATTCGCCTCAGAGGAACCTGCGGCTGAAAGGCATCGCTGCGCAGTACGTCACGCTTGTGTTTACAGCGAAGCATCTTTTACAAGAAGCCCCATCTAATCTGGGAACGGGAGGAAATTTACAACTCGCACGATGATCCCTCTGCTACAGAACTGAGCAGGACTAAACCGAGACAATTCCTCTGTATGAATCTGACAGCTGGGCAGCCGGCCAAAAAAAAAAAAAAACCTCCCTCCTTGAGTGGTTGGGTTTTTTTTTTTTGCTGCTGCAGCCAAACAAAGAAAAAGAAAAGAAAGGGAATGATGACAGTAAAATACTGTGGGCTGAAAAATCTGATTATTTACAACATAAAAATGTCTATTACAGTTTCCCACAACTCAAGGCTATATTTTCAAATTGGTTGTTTTGTCCAACTAAAACTCTAAAAACCCCGAAGCATTCAATTTAAACTGTTACAAAGCACAGAAAAGCGGCACTTTCTCACATTTGCGATGCTGAAAGTGGTGAATGTTTGACATTTTTACTTGATAAATGGCTTAAATTAGTTTCCAGCAATGTACTACAGCAGAGCCGGCTCACCTCCGATGAAATAAAGAGCGTGTTTGCTATCTATAAAAAATAAAACGAGTAGACTTTTGATATAAAACATTAACCTTCGGGTGATCGTGAAAGCATAATATCAGCAAATTGAACCTTGGGAGCACAAAACACTGAAAGCTGTCAACTAAATGGAGTCGCACGGTTCCGTTTTGTCCTGGTACATCCTTAAATTGATGAAATTCGGATGTCAAAGGTGTTATTTTGGCGTTGCTTCCACCAAAAACTGGCATCAGAATGGGGAAAATGACAAACAGTAGAAAGACCTACGGATGATAACTGTGCTTTTGGCTAATCATTTTAGCAGAAGTTTTAAATGAGGAAAACCGCAGCAGTACGACCAGCATACAGTAGGATTTACACTAAAACCCAGGAGGAAGTGGGTTGCATATAAAGGGAGATGGGGAGTTTTGGCCTTGGATCCGCTCTCTTTGGTCCAACTCGCCGCCGCCGCCGCCGCCGCCCTTTGTGCCCTTCCCCGCCGCCTGCATCCCCTCGGTGGATTGATTACTCCCCTGACGTCCCCCTCCTCGTCCCGGACCTCGGCTCCCGGTCGTGGCCTTTTCGCAGAACCTGCAGGCGTGGTTTTTCGCGTACCCAGCAAGCTTTAGAGAACGTAAAAAATTTATGACTTTGTCTTGCAAAATAGCTCCAACACCGCATTTGATTAAGTGCCCTCAGAGTAATTGTGTTGGTATTAATGGTGTTGCAATGTTGATATTTCCGAATAACTCAGTCTACAGACAGATTTATGGCCTGCCATGAGTTGTTTTTGGTACCGATTCCGCTCTGTAGGCGACACTGCTTCTTTTTTTTCTTTCTTTTCTTTTACCCTGACAGGGAAAAGGTTGATTTGGAGGATGTGGCTGCGGTTTGGGTTTATGAAACGGGACTCTTTTGTCTTTAACTCTTGGCAACCTTTGATTGTTTTCTGTGCACATTCACCTTCCACTTTCCTTGTCGCTTTTCAACGAAGGAGGGGAGGAGGCTGAAAGTTTCATTAATGGATCTGAGTCCAGGGCTGCTGTGTTAGACGTGATTTTTGTGGCCTGAATGAATGTGTGTGTGCCCTCCGCTGGTCTAGCTGGTTAGGTTGGTGTCGGCCGGGCTTTGGCTTTCACCAGGGGAAGGCAGAGTGGGCCACCTGATACCCCCACTGTGCTTTGTGTGTCTCTGCTGAGGGGATGGAATTGCACCTCCAAGGTAGCAGTGGAGGTAACCTATGATTACTTGATTCCCAGCCCCCCCACCCCCCCAACAACATTCTCATATGGATAAATGTCAGACCTCCGAGCCCCCTCTCAGCTCCTCTCCTCGTGTTCCTCCACCTTCCTATAAATCACCTGACTCTGTCCCTGCGAGACCAGGGAGAGGGAGAGAGAGACCCCCGGGGCGGGCTTTCGTCTTCGGGGTCGTTTCTGATTTCAGAACATGATGCCACAGCCCCGGGGCCCGTTTCAATTATGCTCGCCGCACTAATATATGTCACAGATGTCAGCTTTCAGAGCGCACGAGCAAGCAAACAAACAAAGTCAGCAGCCACCGGCAGCTCTCGGCGCACAGAGCAATGATCCTCGGCGCAACAATGGAAATGAGCCGCCGTGCCCAAGTTTGAAATCTGTTATATTTTCGCTGCCGCTTTCACACACTACAGGGATGACGGCCGGCTTCGGTGTGTTTGTTTATGGTAATGACATATGCAAGTTTGATGGAATTTAGAGTGCAGTTTGATCTTTGAGCAAAAGGAAACCAAGATGAGAGATAAAAAGGACCCTTCTGAGCTAACTCTGTTTCAGTTATACTGCCTCTTTTGGTCTCATGGCTTTAGCTTGTAGATTGGGCCACAATTAATTGTATTCTTGGTGCTGTTTTTACCCTCTGAACCCCAAAACCCATCGACAAAGGTTGAAAGGCATGGGGTTTTTAAAAAGAAAAGCCAATCCTACAGGATTTGTCAGTGCCAGAAATGGTCCAAACAGAGAGAATCGGAGCATTTTCAGCTTTCCTTGGACCTCCAACTCACTCTGTGTGACTTTCAGTTTCGTCTGAGAGGTTCACCAAATCTAAGCTCAAAACGTTATTCTACAAATTAGCTCAAAAATAAACCAGATTCTGTAAAAAAATAAATAAAATCTGCCTTCCTTGTTGCAACCAAGGAGTCATAACTCGCTCAGCTGAGACCAACAATCACGTGAGAAAAATTCTTTCAGCTGAACTGCAGGCAGTGTTTAGAGCAGATTGGAGACAAGCATGGAAATAAAATGTAAGCAGTTAAATATCTAAAGCCACCTAGCCATCTAGAGCCACCATTTTCCATTGATAACACCTGTAGGCACATGTTTTATGTGTTGATTCCAATTTTTGTAAAGATCTATAGTCAAAGAAATTCCACTTTTCTTTTTTCATGATTTATGGCACGATAACTTTCCCATACCACACAGAATACATGTCTGTCTACTCCTATCCATGGTTGCTCTGTTTCCATAGAGATGCAGGACTTTATATTGAAGTAAAAAAAAAAACGAGCCCACAGTGAGTAAAAAACGCGACAGGACCAATAAACGCCCAGAACTGCTTGGGGTTAAGAAAGGCACTAAACCCCCCAAATGGCTCCCAATGGTGGAGCAGTTGGCCAGCTGGGTGCATAAGAGACAGCGTGATGTGATGGTAACACCAACAACACAATTTTCTTTAGAGCATTAATCCAACTGTTGGTATCAGTGAAATGAAACCCTATTGGTTTAGAAAAAAAAGTCCCAACCAGTGAGGTTTCTCAGAACCTCAGGTAACTCTGAAAACGCTGTACTGTCTGTCTTTTAAATCTTCTGTGACACAAAATCGAGGCCACGTCACCGCGGAGGTTTGGTATCGAAGGGGACGTTGGTGGGTTTTTTTTAGGCCATGTAGTATGAATCTGCGTTCCTCGGGGGTTGCAGATTATTGGAGACTGTAATAAACTCTGGTTCTCTGTCTCAGCGGGGGTCTGCTGTAGAGGACAGAAAGATAAGCAGCGCTGGAGACTCGCTGTCTGAGCACAACCAGGGGAGGGGGGCACCGACACAAAGACGTTCTGAAGGACACGCACACGTAGGGATCCATAGTAACTTAATTCGTCATTGGTTTCACTCCTCGCTCGCTGTGACTTCGGCTAAAAAGAATCCGCGGGGACGTTGATGAAATTCCGGCAAATTCGGAGGAAGACATTAGTGTGAAATGATCGCGGCATCGACGGATTGTTGCGATGAAAGGCCTCTCCTCGTCCCCCGAATGTGGTTTCAGCCATGCATGAAAAATAAGCCACTTATTCTTATGCATTGTCTCCGTAACCAAGACATCACGGGATCCTCTGTGCCGACAAAAAAGAAGACATTTGTCTGATGCCAGCGTCTGCATGGTTTCTGTCTTTTGCTGAGGGGACGAGGGGGAATTTGCCGCAACCATATTTTCTCGGCGTGTCTAATGGGTTAACTGCGGAGCGGGCCGCCGCACGCACAAACATATGGTTTGGAGATGACTTTTTGTCTGTCGGCAACAAAACCATCTGAACAATTTTTGAGGGCAGGACAGTTGTCCCCTTGTCAGTTTTTCATGGATAGGGTGTCCCATCAGTCTTGTGGAGTGAATGGGCCCGTTGAAAGTTTTATTTTTGAATAGATGGCAGTTAATCATTCAAATCTTTGAAGTGCTGGAACTCCTTGGATGGCAGAAGTTTTCATGGCAGTGTTTAGTGACATCGTTTTGGGTTGTGAACAAACCTACATGGAGAACGTTCTTAGAAAAGTTGGAAGTATGGTGATGTTCCTTCAATGCTGCCATAGTTTATGACTCAATCTGACATGCATCGTTGTCATTGGCTACCCAGGAGAGCACTGACGGTGTGCCGGTGTGCTAAAAAAAGAGAATTGTTGGAGCAACCTTTATTAATTGCTTCAACCGGTAACACGTAATTGAATTAACGTCATCAAAATTAGGTTAGCAGGTTCTAATAATGGAACTGATTTCAGGTAAATGTACTCAAATAATTAGATTCCTCTCAAGTGAAGCTTAATTTTAAGGAAAATCGACTTGAACTTTTCCAACATTCGCTCTACCTAAATGCAAAATATAAAACATGATTCTTGTCTTTAGACTCAACATTCATTCATCTTTCTTTTCAAAGTTGATGGAGCAAAGCACCAAAGCAGAATGACTGGTGAGTTGTTTTCATTCAGAACAGTACTTCTACTTTTTACAGTGTCTCTGTGTTACTGAAAGTCATCCCCAACAAGTGCGGTTTGAATAATGTTTGCTGTAACTATAGTCCCCCTCTGCTTAAGGAAAACCCTTTAAAAACCATGTTTTTTTTTGGCCTGTTGATGGTTTACCCGTCTAGTAAAGTGCAACAGACGTGGCTGAGATGTTGGAAAGTATTGAGAGAGCAGCTAAGTTATTGGGTTTCGGTCTTTTTAGGGTTAGAAACAAACTGTGCGAAAAACCAAAAAGAACAGCGTTTTCCACATCTGTGAGCACGGCTAGCTGTTAACATCTTTGTCCTCCTCCCACCACGCAGACAAAAAGCAGATTGGGTGAGAGTTCAAGATATAAATAACGCTGAGAGAGACAGAGAAAGACATGCTTCTTTACTAACTGGATGTGGCCTCATTCACTACACTGAGGTCATGGACAAAATCTGTGTGTTTGTGTGCATGCATGCCTCCTGCTAGAGCGAACAGCCGCGTGTAGGGAGGCAGATCAGCCTTTTGCTCTTAATTGATGTCAGAGCTGTAACTCTGGTTTGTGCTTTTCTCCACAAGATTCATCTTCAGCCCACCAACTCTGGTTGAACACACACACACACACGCTTGCCTTCCCTTACAGTAGTACATGCCATGTCTTCTCAGATACTGCAATGACAGTCTATTCTGGAGTATCACTCATTGGCTGCCTGCAGGCTCCTAAATGCTTGCAGCTCGCTCCGTCCTTCTTGATCTTTGATTCACAGCAGCTGTATTCATGCCAGAAACAGTCTGTCAGACCACCTCTGCAGTATAATTAATTAACTCCTCCTGTTCTGAGCCATAAGTTCCAAACTATTGTTGCTTCCCGCAGAAAAAAAAAAGAAAAAAATAAAGGCCACATTTAGGTGACGCTCTGAGCTGCTCGGGGGGGATAGTGTGGGAAGAGAGTAGCATCGTGTAGTGGATGCTAGGAACACAACTTAGAGCTGCATGATCCTTTCTGTTCTTCTGCAACATGTTTTCTAAGTTTTTTTTCGTACAGCTGCCTTTATTCTCTCTGTGGGACGTTTTTTTTTTCTTCTCCTGATCATATCTCTGTTCCCCTCCTGCACAGCACCTTAAACTCTTACAGATTGCTCCCACCCCTGCCCACCCTCTCTGTTCACCGGCGGGGGTCCTGCAGATGGGGGGCCTGCAGCTGTCTCGTAGATTACCTCCAAAAGGTGCCCAAATGAAGGTTCCTCGCCTCCCTCAACAAGCCTGCATGCACGAAGCAGCCTGTTCAGGCATGGGTTCAGGAACACACACTCATGGCTTCCATCTGAAGCTTCAGATAAGATTAGAGTGTGATATGATTTGAACAGGACCCCCCACACACTCCCCTCAGCAGACTTTCTCCCCCAGTGCAATACATTAAGAAACCATGTTTGGGCATTCTTGCAGGAAATAAATGAGCTTTGAGATGAGGAGATTTAAACCAACTCCTGGTGCAAATCAGTCCTTTTCAAACGTCTCCAGACCAAACAATCTGATCAGCGGTGGTGAAATTAGTGTCCTTACATACCGTGCTGTGCATTTGAGATAAACAAAGCTCAGATCACCTCATATCTTATCATCCACTCTCACAAATGGGGAGCTTGGTGCACAGCTAATGAACTCGCGTCGCATCCCATTTTGCAGCTAATTAACAGAACAGTGTTCATACGTTTTAACAGGATAAATCAGATCACTTGTTAATGGCTGATGCCTGCGATTAAGCTCATTAACATTTTTAAATCCGGATCTCATGTTTAGCTGCTGTCTACGCATCAGCTGATGTCGCCCCGGCTCTGTTAAAACAGCTGAACAGACTCGGGAGACTTTTTGATCACGCTGCATACAGTATGAGCAGCACATGGCGGATCAGTGTCGCCTTTCCCCTCCCACACCTCCCTGGGATTGTACAACTGCAGGGAAGCACCTGTTCCATATCTGATGTCCCTCTAGCTGTTGAAACCAGTATCGGGCATGCTGTAGCACCTATGGAAAAAAAAATAAAATCTGCATCCATGGAAAGAGCATACACACACGCATGCAAACCCTCTGAACCCCCAAAACCAGAAGGAGGGTTCGAAAGGCTGCTATTTTTTGAAAATTTGCCCAAAGTACATCGTTTATTAGAGCCAAATTCAATAAAATAATTATTGGATTCTCAACTTTTCAACCATTCCTGAACTAATCATGTGTGACTTGATAAGTTTTGGGGGGAAAACATCCAAATCTAGGCTAAAAATTGAATTATTGAATCAAAATCACTCATTTCCACATGCCTCATTTATAAATTTGCCAAAAAAGGAAGCGTTTCTCTCTAACTCTAACCAGATTCTGGAAAAAAATATAATAAATCCAGGCTCCTCAGTGCAGCTGAGAAGTTGTGGTTGACTCTGCTGTGACCAAAATGGTTAATTAGCACTACAGAAAATACCGATAAATCTCCAGAAAGGAACAGATATATAGAGGGATGATCGTCTTGATGACTGAGGAGACATATTTATTCTCGCTTTTGCTGAATTTTTTCTTGCAGAGTGGGGAACAATGAAATTATGAAATGCAATAACATGAAAAGTATTAATGCATTTTTCATCCACTTGGTGCCAAATATGAGTTTTACGTCCAAAATTTGAATAAATCATTGCACACGCTCCCTCTAAAGCATAAACACAAATCAAAAATGGATGGAAATGTGATATAAAACGAATTCCTGCACCATCCAGAGTGTTTTTGGTTTGGTTTGGTTTGGTTGCTTCTCATACACACTGCTGTGAAGTCGTATTTTTGGAGCCTGTGCAGAAACATGAAGCAGCGCAGCCTGTTTCCACAGCCGACCAGATTTCACGATCAACCGAGACCGCTGTGTCTCTGATGCAGAATTAACGGAAATTGGGACACGTCATGCCGCATGTAACTGTCGAGCTGAAAGCCGAGGTGCACCGTCTTTGCACTTTTACTTTCTCACAGTAATTACCTCCGTGTACGCCGAGAGTCACGCGCGCCGAAGCAGCCGACACTTCCTTGGGGCTCGTATGATCTCAGAGTGCCTTTGCCCTTCTAGAGTGACATCTCTCACTTTTGTCCCCTCGATACTGACGCTCAGTGATGTCACCCGACAGTGTGAGAGCTGAAACCCGACACATGCGACGACTTGATGCGCTGGTATGATGCAGGCTGAGCAGCGCACTTGGTTTCACCCACATCTCGCTCCTGTGCCGCATATCTTCATACTTACCCGGCCGCTCTTTGTTGTTTTCCGTCAATGCGCCCCTACCCCGCAGGCACCGACCGGTGGATGAGGGGGGGAAATGGAGGTGGCGGTTGCGGAGGTGGGTGAGGGTCTTTATTAAACAAACAGCAAAGGGGCTTTGGAGGCCCCATTGAGGCCTGGAGCTGGAATGGGGACGCGACTGAAAGCGCTGCACTTCCTAATGAACTTGAGTGGCCCATAGAAGCAGGGCCCTTTTCACAGAAGCCAAGGAGGACAAAGTGTCAAAACAAGCCCAGCCCCTCTTCGTTCAGAGGGGCTAAACACCGCCTTTTGACTCTGTGGAGTGTGGGCATCTGAAGGGGAGGCCATGAGGAGAAAGGAGGGGGAGGCAGAATGTACTTGTTAAAACAATGGCCTCTTAAATCAAGCACCCCTCCTTGCCTCTCGTCTTCTCCTTAGCTCCTCAGCCTCCGCCTCCCTAACCCCTCCTTGTATCGCCTCGGCTTCCAATTAGACCTACTCTTGCACAAGCGCTTGAAAGCCCCATATATCGCATGGGGCCTCAAAGGAGACGGCTTTGGAGTTGCGTCTCTGTAGCACTGTTGCCTCTATGAAGGGTCTTAGTATTCAGAGGAGAGCCCTGTTTGGGCTCCTCTAAGCACTCAATCTGCCACCGAGGACTTGTGTACCATCATGTCCTCTCCGTTCGCCGCCTCCCCTCTTCCTCCTTTCTTTTGCCACTCCACCCCCTCCATTCCTCGTCTCTTCCTCTTCGTCCCTCGCTCGGCCAGAAAAACTCTTTCTTCTGCATGTGACCCCTCCGTTCTCCCTCCATGCTTGGCTGCCCGCTGGGGCCGGGACAGGAGCCTGTGCATGGCCGGGGCCCGAGCGCTCGCTGCCTCCCTTCCCTCAGTTGTTTAGCCATGGATGAAAAGCGGAGACAAATATGTCTGTGGTTCAAAGTCCATCCCGGCAATTACAGCGACTGATTAAAGAGTTGGCCTACACACAGGCAGCTATGTATAATACTACAACTCCCACTCAGTGTTTCATAACGGCACCTTCAGAATAGAACTGAGCCGAGCTGAGCCTGATAAGGGCCCATGGCTTGGCTCAGACCTCCGTTTGGGGGGCGCCCCGATCGAGAGGCCGTAAAAGTCCGCGATTGCTTTACGAGCCGTCAGAATTCATAATAAACAGCAGACAGTTTTGCGTTTGTGTGTACGTTAAACTGTCAAACTGGACTGAACGCAAAGCAACAGTTGAGGGATCAGCGGCTAAACGAGAGCTGAAGGACGTAATCCAATTACTGCTCAAATGAAACTTTTATTTGTGACGTTTTATGTATGTGCTAAAAATAAACAATTAGTCGGAGGGTAAAGCTGATTTCGGAGCCTAAGAATAGACGAGCGGCGTTCACAATGACTCAAACCGGGCGTCATTGTGCGTGCGTGATTGTGTTTGCCGCGCTAAGTGTGAAATGTACGTCTGTCTTCTCTCGCCAAGCAGCCACATCAGTCTCGCAGCACTGGAGCGCCGCTGCAAACAAAAGCCGTATTGTTTGGTGTTGTTTATTTGCGCGATCGTACTCGGATGTCTAATTTACCTCGGACTCCCCTCTCATCATCACATGCACAAATGACCCGAGTGCAGGACTGTGATTGCAACAAGCGTCGGTTTCAAAAAGTCAAATGTAAACCAAAGGAATGTTTACAAGGCCGAGGCTCCTGACACGTCTGAGCTTCTGATGTGTTCAGCGAGTATGAAGCTGATGTGGCGGGCGTCGGCAGCAGAGCTCATCGATTGGATTTAATGTTGATTCTGTCGTTATGATAATCTTTGTGTTGCAATGTCAGTTCAGTGCTCAGAGTAATGTCCATGGATTTCATGTCAGCTGCTAAACAATTCTTCATTATTGAAAGTGTTTAATGACTAAAAAGGCTTCCTGCAAGAAAGAAAAGAGAAATGAAAAGAGGATGGATAATGAATGATGCAGCGATTTTAGCCGGAGGATTTTTAGTAGCCACTCCCATGGGCCGCAGTCGGTCTTTATGCCTCGAGGCAAAACTAAGGGAAGATAATAACAACAACAACAAGACTCCCCACCAGAACCGAGGGAACCATCTGCCTGGACTGAAGTGAACTGAAGCGGGCCACAACAATATTCTGCCGAGAGTCTGCAGTAATTGGGTCAGCATGATTTTCCACTTTTGTTGCTAGGTGGTTGATCTGCGGGGTTTCTATTCTGAGACGCGCCTACTTAAGTTATTGCATTGGCCATCAAGAGACAAATCCATCTATGTTGGGCAAAGTCCATCATCTCATATCGTCCTCGTTTTCATGTAGCCCACATTTAATTTAGAGAACTTGTTCCAAATCAGTCGTGGCACAAAAAACAGTGTTCTTTCAAAGACCCGTTCCACTTCTTTTGTGATTTTTGTGTATAAAAGGTCTTTAACTTTGAGGCCTTAAGAGTCTCGAGTCCCGTCGTCACAGATTTCCGTGACACCACATGCCCATATGGGGATAATTGTTGTTTTATTTTTAAAAAATGTGGTTGTTGGGCCAGTCAGTCAGAGGCGTTCTGTGGTTTTCTTATCTATACAGTATGTCTGCATTGAAGACTTGGTTTAGTTTTCCACTTTGGCACTGCAGCAACACTTGGCAGCCTATCGAGTTGCAAAGAAATCTTAGTTTCTTGCTCAGGTTGGACAAAGAAGGAAAGAAATCTTATACATTGCACTGGCGTCAGATTCCGAGAGTGTCCATTGCTCTTAAATAATGATGTGATTGAGGATAGAGCAGGTATGAATGTTTTTGTCCAGACGTGGAAAAGTATTTGCTGCTTATAGATCCTGTCCAGGTGTAAGCCTGCGAGGGAGAGGGAATCTGGAGTCCAGTTAAATCAGAGCCAGGCCTGGGGCCCAGAGCTGTGCTGTTGAAGGACACTCATCGGTGTCCATTTTCATCTTTCTTCATCCTTGGCCTCTGTTGCATTCAGCATCATTTCCATATAGATCAAACTGAGCTTTAAAAATCCACTAAACATCTGAGTCAAATGTATACACAGAAACCATCTAGAGGTGTACATAATCAAAAACAAATTGGGTGGGAAGCAAGCATGCTAGATAGCACTGCTGTCAGTAAACGTAGTCGGTTGTGATGGACATTCATAACATGAAAGGCAGTGATGTGTGCGTGACAGGAAACGCTTTGGTGAGAGAAAGTCAGTTGTCAAAGTGCGTGATGGAAATCTGACCCAGAAACATCAGATGTCGACACAATTTGTACTTGAGATTCATGATATTGTCACTTTTGAATCGGGTTGCAGTGAGCGTTCGACCTCCAACTCAACGGCCTCCTGTTATATCGGTAATTGCCTGTTAGCGTGGCCTGGGGTCTGCGGCCTTCTGCACGGCTCAACCTGCAGTTCTAAGGGCGGTATACAGTATGCTTTCTGCCTTGTGGAACTTGATTTACGCTGCAATGTGTGCACTGTGCATAAAACAGCATTTAGAGCACACTTACAAAGACCTCCCGACAATGTCAGCCAGTGGCCTCTCTGGCTGCCCGTCCTCCTGCAGGCTACTTTAGATGCTCCACTGATTGCTGTAACCTTGGCTCCGAGAAAGAAGACAGGGACGCACTTTGGAGCGGCGCTCATAAAACACGCTTGCTTCTGAAATTGCTCATTTAATAGGGATGCTGTGTGGGCTCTTTCTCACTTAAGAGCGAGCAGCGGATACGTCTCAAGGCTCCTGATATTCACATTGACTTTATGCTAACCTTTAGGCTTACCTGCCTTTCTTTTTTTAAACCACTGCTCTGTTTGCCACAAATCCAGCTGGAGCTCAGTTGTCTGGAGCTGTACTGGACTTCACCACAGCTGTAGCAGAGAGATGCATTTTAGTGACCGGGTTGGGAAAGAGAAGGTCACGACTTGTGGCTTCAGGATATCTGAGGTGTCTCCCTTCTATACTTTCACAGTCATTCATAGTAAATCCTCGACAGGTGCTGCAGCTTAAATGTGAGTCTCTTTCATGCTGCATGCATTTGCCTCTGTTGTGTGCAGTCTTTTTTTGTTTTTTTATATTGTGGGTGTGTGTGTATATATGTGAGACAGGTGCCAGGGTGCAGTCAAGTTGCCCAGCAGTTGCACCAGCAGGCTGAAATAAAAAGATTCAGCTGGCGCCTGGTGCCCACCGTGCTGTACTCAGATATGTGCCTCTGGCAGTGCGCCACAAAAACACACACCAACCAGAAACCACTCAACTAAGTCTGTTAACAAATGCACACTTGTACTCCCCCTCCCCACACAAAAAAAAAAAAAGTCACACTTTGCATCCTTCTCTGCTGGTTTTCTTCCTCTCCTGCTGCCACGACTGAAGCTGGCACCCCTGGCACTGCTGTCACCCCTGGGGGTTAAGGTAGACACTGTCATCAGGCTGAGTGGTGCCAGCCCGTTTTATAATTGGATTTAGTGTTGGCACTCTTCCTTTCTTTCCCCCCTCAGCCGGATAGAATTGATTTATGAGGGAGGCCTGGGAGACTGTATGCGACCGAGTCCGGCAAGCATCGCACTGACGGCTTTGTTCTGCTGTTAGCTTCCCCGCTGTCACCCGAGCCGAGCGGTGCTGCGAATACCTGGACATACACTTACTGCTAATTTAGATTAGCGTGCACGATACAATTTTTATTACTCCTCCTTATCTGATAAGCTGATTAAAAGTCAGTCGGTCTGCTGGCGCTCTTTTTCTTAATCTTTTTTTTTTTTTCTAGGCTGTTTCTCGAACAGCTAATAACACTGCATTTAATTTGGCTCGAGCGTCAGACCTTATCGGATCAAAATCAGAATCCCGTATCAAACGTGGTGATGTTTAGCTTTTAACAACTTGAAGAAACAGAAGCTGCTGGGTTGACATGGTTAATTACCTCCAGGTTCTGTATTTCAGAGGGAAAATCTTAAATATTTGACGAGACTTTGAAATCAATAAATTCCAGTGTTTTAACTGATTGGAAACCAGCTATTGGAACCAAACCCTTGTTGCCATTTCAGTGTCTATTTGAAGCCTGGGTGCCACACAGGCTCTCACATGCCACTCAGTTACTGTAACTCCCCCCCAACCCTCGGCTCGGTCTCAGGTGTAGGGTGTCAGCACCCCGCTGCCTCCTCCTCCTGCAGCCTTGGGGGTTTTGGGTGAAGGCTATTCTTGGTGGAGGAGTGTGCTCGTTCATTACAGCGTCCACTCTGCCTTCCCCACGATAAACCTCCCAGCCCCTTGCATCAGGTGACCTGTTGCCCTTCAGAGGAGGACGCGGAGGTTATGTGCCTCCGCAAACACCTGTCTGACCACTTAAGCAGCGTAGAAGCAGCCTTGGAATGCAAACAAATCCTCCCCCTACCCTTGAACTGCCTCTGACCTCGGTTTGTGTTCAGGAAGGGAGGTCAGGATAATGGGTGGATGATGTACCTGTCTCCCCCCTTCTGGAGCCTTCTCAGTGGAGCAACCGGAGTGTGAAATGCCCGTCACGTGACCCTGTGCGCAATGGAGCCAATTCTTCAATATCGGTTTGCAGCAGCTGTTAGTTCACCGCCAAAAACATAAAGCAGGAAGGTGTGGTCGGATGGGAAGGTAGGAATTAGGGCGGGTGTTTACAGCAGGAAGAGATGTGCACCCAAAATATCCTGGACAGGCCTTAGGATATGTTTGCATGTCATGTCTTGTCACAAACGCACAAAGAAAATTAACATTAATAAGTTTTGTTCTTCATGACGGTTGCAGACACCTGAAATCAAGACCACCTGTATAGAAGCGTGCAACTTGGGGATGCAAACATCTGTCTTAATTCACGTCTTAAGAATGCAAAAAGAAAATAGGTCACATGTGCGTGAACTGCGGTTTTCCATTTGCTTATTGACCCTGTCCGATGAACATCAGCTTCTTAACATATCCGCATGGTGTTTATTTTATATGATGGAACTCGTATTGTGGGCAAAAAAGCTGAAGATTTCATCTTTAAAGTGTCGTGTGCTGATGATGGTCCAAAAAAAACTGTGATTCATGCAGACTGGGTTTGATATGTAACACACCCAACAAACCAATCCCATCAGCTTGTGGGATGATGCCGTCCCAATTAGAATTCTTCTTCAAAATCGATTTCTGGTTTGAACATGTGACTGAATTACTAGAATGTGACAACCGTAGAGTAGCTTTGCAGTGTTTGAGAAAAGTCCAAGGTGAGCTGGTGTGCTTGAACTGCAAGGAAGTGGCAGTAGCATATTCGTAGCTCCACATATTAAGAAGGTGAAGAGTTACATTTATCCTAGTTTAAGGCATAAAAGGGGTTATTCTCATGGGAAAAACGCTTCAAAATGGGTAATTTCGATGATCAGACATGGCTTTTAGCGATTTAATCAAGGCCATTTTACCGCTGGTGACCCCTCAGAGCCGAATACCAGTGGTGAGTCAAATGATGGGAGGGAGCATGTAGATAAAAACTAAGACAATGTCCAGGGACCTCGTGCTCTTGATCAGTCAGATGGCTCAGGGCTCACTGTTCTGCAACAGAGCCACCATTCAGTGCAGCGACAGACGGGCCAACGCAGATGCAACACATGATGCACTTCTGAACCATGTTAATTCCTTCGGATCCGCTCGAAACGTGCACCGCCGCACAAAGGACATGAACTTGGGCGTAACAAAAAAGTGCTTAAAACAAAATTATAACTGGGTTTTTTTGGGTCTTTCCGAGTTTGCCACTGATAAATGAAGAGACGAAGTTCAAAGTGATGGAATAATTTAGTTACTCTGAGTTTATTTTTCACGCTAGATTAAATTAAACGATGTAGAGAGTTGGAAAATACAAAAATTCCCTCTGGTGATATCAAAAAGACATTATACGTTGTGGAACTTATGTCTTAATGTTTATTTTGTGTTCCTGGGAAGGGTTAAAGGAAAAATCCACCCTCTGATGTCCTCCTACAATTGTATAACTAATGGCCCGTTCCTTTTTTCTTTGATAAAGTGTTTATGCCTTTGTGTGCCCTTTCTTTTTTTTTTTTCTCCTTTCAGTTTGCCGCATCTACTACTTAAGTTTATGGTTTTCTCAATTACCCCGCAGCACTTTTGAAAACTCTCAGCAAAGGAGCCTGAACATGTTGAACCCAGCGGTGCTTTGTATGCGTTTTCAGAGAGGACAATGCTACTAGTGATTATGACGATAGCGCGGCGAGAGAAAGACGCTGACATTTTTCTAGTCAAGGGAAACTCATGATCCCATCCTTTATTCGAAATGCAACACGTCTCTTTGTGCTGCTCTGTTTTAATGTCGCTGGAGAAACTCAACAAGTAAAGTCACATTGGTGCGTGAAGTGTGTTGGAATGGGTTTTTTTTTTTTTCTTTACGACTGAGGATAATGCCAAATTGATGGGTTTAATTGGAGAGAAAACGGCATTTTTCAGCTCTGTCGCACCCATCGACAGTTTTTTCTTTTTTCTCTCATTGCTTTTGAACGCCCTACTTTGACCTTATAAGCTATTTATTTTTCAGAAGATAGGCCGGAGTGAAACCACATTGCCGAAAGGCGCCGCGGGTCAGCGAGAACAAAGGGTAGCGACAAGTGTTCGCTACAGCTAAGGTTGAGTGAGCTTATTTTCACATGAAAGCGACGATGACATTGAATATGCTGCATATTCCGTATTGAATTTGCTGTGTTTTATTCCTAACGAGAAGCATACCGCTCGTGTTAAAAGCAGCAGCAGCAGCAACAGCAGCTCAGGGTCTCTGAGCCAGCGCTGAGTCATGGGCGACTTAATGGTGTTGTGCCCTGTTTACTGTGTTTACAATGTCCTTGCAGATATTTTCATTCCTCTGGGAGAGAGAGACAGAGACAGAGAGAGAGAGAGAGGAACACTTCTTATCTGCAAAGCAATGGCACTATAAAAGGGGGAGAGAGTGAGGAAACAGCGATGCAGGCTGGGGGAGGAGAAGAGTAGAACATCAAAAGGAAGGGATGCTAAATATACTCGTCCCTTTTTTGGCTCTACATGTGCATCTGTATCTCGCTGTGTGGGCTTCACGAGAGGAAGCCGAGGCATCAACGTGTAACTGATTCACTCTGCTGAGAGCTTCTTGACATAGAAATGTTCCCGCCGTAGGATGCCTGTTGGTGCAGGAATCGATTCCTGATTCAGTTTTGGATTCAACCTGCTGACAACACCGCTGTGACACGAGCTTGTTACAAGGATATGCTGCAGTGTAGTAATAAAGTCGAGTCGACGTTAGGAGTTGAAGCAACGTGCTGTGCAGTTATGTCCACGGGAGGGTTTTTTTGTTGTTTTTCCCAACATTTGGTGCTTGATAGGTGCTCCAGCTTAGGCTCCGCCCTTCTACAACGGCACAAACATTGGCTGCACCTGATTGGACGACAGATTGGTGGCTGCATACTCCAGGATTTGGCTCTTTTGAAAACTTTATTACAAAAACAGTTCACCAAAATGTGTTTCTGGAAACATCAGAGGTCCAAAATAAGCTGTGCAGCTGCTAAATCAGTCTAGTTTAAAAGTTTTTCCGGATGTTTCCATTGGTAGCTCCCAATGCTCGAGGCTCCTTAACTACATAAAGTAGCCCGAAAGCTCAACTTTATGCAAATGAGAAGCGGGCGACATGTCTCCACACGTCTCCAAACGCATGACAATGCAACCAGAATTCACTGCATGCCCGCTTAAGTAGACGATAAATGGAAAGTGTTGGATCCTGTGAACACATACCAAGAAAATCACAGGCCGTATAATAATATGAATTAAACAAAGCTCAGTGTAATAATACACGGCTATTGTTGATGCTTTTACATCAGCTGAAATGTGTCTGCATCAAACACAACCACCCAGATCGCCGAGTAGTGCGGAGGGTTGATCGGCATCAAATCCCGAAAGAAATGAGTAAAATGGAAGGTGAAGGAAGGGGAAGACTAAACCTACCTCACCCAGGAGTCTAAACACTTACTCACTCCGTTTCAGTCGCCTTTTGCTTATCTCCCATCCATCCACTTCATTACTTCCTTATCCATCACACACACACACCCATCTCTGTATCACACTGTTGACTTCGCCAAAGGCTAATCTGAACTATTGCCAAACACCAACCCTGTGTGTGTGTTTGTGTGTTTGTGTGTGTGTGCAGCCTTTGCGGAGACACTGGGACAGCGTCATTGATAGAGTAGCATGAATGTTATCTGCCGTGCCGGACTTTGGATTGAACGCGGCTCAGATTCGAGCAGCAGTTGGCACTGGAAGGAAGAGGATTGGAGGTTTGCCAGACTTCTCCCTTCCTCGGTCGAGTCTGGCTGTCTGGTCCTTGATGTAACCTTGACTGCGCTGGAGATTGCTGCACAGGCAGACGTCAAGTTCTCGATCTGCTCCGAGCCAGGACCAGCTCGCCAGACTGTCATGCCCAGACAAGAGCCTCTGTCTCCAGTCTGGCCTTACCTCATGGCCCCTGAGGCTGCATACGGAGCCATGGAGCTGTGAGTGGAGGGGCAGGGACTGGGAAGCATTCTGCTCATGGTAGCGGAGGTTCAAGCCCTTGATATGCATCCAACATATTTTTTTTACTTTTTGTGGTATTTGCTCAGATTTGATACACCAGAATTATCACAGACACTTTTCAAAGCAGGGACTTGTCCAATTTGGCTCAGTTTGTAACTTGTTGGAAAAGCAAAGAGAGCCCCTGGCAGTTTCCTCCCTTGTTGTTTGTGAGCAGCCAGCTGTTTATAGACTTTATTTGCCTCTGCCTGTAGTCTTGTCAGAGGCCTGTTTTTTTCCCCTCAGTGAAGGCTCTGTGCTGCCGGCTGTGGGGCTCTCAGATCTTTAGAGGTTGACCTCTCCAAAACACTGGGCTGGACTCGGACACAGCTATGGTCATTGTGCTGGTAGTTAATGATTCTGCCCCTCCATTTTCACCCTCAGTCTCCTTCAGTTCCGCTGCCTCCTTTATAGAGTCAGGAAATGGCTGCCCCAAATGGACGTAACTTCCAGGTCAGTGGACGTGGGGTGAGGGGTCACGGTTGGGTTGAGGCGGCCATAAATTGAATGACTGGGCAAGTTTTGGTTTTGGATGAATTTGGAAACCTTTCATGGTCAGCTCAAACAAAAACACATGCGCAGATGTACGTGGCACGTGCATGAAAATATAAGAATGTGGGTTTCTTAGCATTCAGAGCTGATGGAACATGTGCAGCCAGCTCTCCACTTTTTATTTTTAATTTTTTTTCTTCTCTAGCTGTCTCTCCTCCTCTACCATCCTCTGCACTCTTCTAGCTTTTTTTCCCCCGCTCACTTCTTTCTTTAATCTCCCTCCTTCT
This sequence comes from Stegastes partitus, assembly GCF_000690725.1. NCBI lineage: Eukaryota > Metazoa > Chordata > Actinopteri > Pomacentridae > Stegastes > Stegastes partitus. The sequence goes on from NW_007578849.1 coordinate 188,208, forward strand.
ATTCGTCTCATTGCTAAGCAACAATGACAGCCGTGACAGATCTGCGCGTTGGCTCACACAGTGTCACATCTGACTTTAGCCAACCCCCTCCCACATTAACTCACATACACAACACATGCTATACAACCAAGTGCCCTGCTGGTTTGCAGTTTATGATGCCGAACCCCCAACGCCGTCCCCCCACCAAACCCTCCACACTGGCAAAAACAGCTCCCTGGTCAGCACCCCCACACTGAGGTGACAGGAGGGAAGCGTCCAGCTGGATGGAACTGTTGTGTTCCTCTCCTGAGGGCTTTGATCTTTTGCCCTTCATCCCCCAAATCAGTGGCTGCCCTGCCAGCCTGGAGAGGGGGCTGGATTGCTTCTTGATTTAGCGCTGCCTTCCCTTTGCCCATGGGGACACGGGCCCGAGGAGAACTGAGCGTCGGTGAGATATGATGCATACTTGTGCAGGGCTTTGCGACAGCTGGGATAAGGTGGAGGCCTTTTTTTTTTTTTTCCCCTGGACCGGCTGCCCCCTGTTCCCCGCTCGCCTGCCTTAACTTCCCCCTTAGCCAGCACTCACTCTTGGTTCCTCTTAGCTCCACAGCACAGACTCATTGTCTCTAAGCCCCCTCTCGTCTCTGGGGAGCAGAGGGAGAAGGCTGAGGCTCCCTCTCGCTCTCCCCTCCCTCGGTACCCCCTGATCCCGGCCCCATTTTTTAAGGCTTTAAGACTGACCTGTCAGCCGCTCTCTCTTCCCCAGAGTCAATGCGGCCCGGCCCCCTTAAAGACCCATCCGCATCGGCCTTCTGTTTGAACAGGCCCCACCAAAAGACCCCTTGTGCTGCCCTTTGTGTGCACATAAATAAGATCAGAGTTAAAGTCCCTGTGCTCTTGTGTCCAGAGACGGGCCCTGTGGGCCTGGAGGACTAATGCCGCTTGGCAGGCCTATTGATCTCAAAGCTCCTCTCAGGACGTTGACCAGCTCTGCAAATGTGCCGATGCTTAGCTCGCTACATAGAGCTTACATACAATTGTAGCAGGTAGCTCAAACACATATTCACTAAGGTTGGCTGATATGAAAATATAGACTCTAAACCAATATAAAGATGTCAGTTTTTTACATTTTATCATAGCAGCTCTTGACAGTGTGAAAGAACAATCCTAGAATTCATATACTGAAATACATGCACCCAAACAGAAACGCTTTACCACAACGCCAGCCCAGAAATCTGTGCTACAAATCACATCAGCAGATTACATAGACTGCGACAGCGATGCCCTTCTTACGCCGGCTCGCTTCTTTCTTTCTCCTCTTATCTGACTCTACTTTGTGCTAAACGCCGGTCAGACCATCGAGCCCATCAAATCTTCGAGTATCCCCACAGCCTCGGCCTCATCCAGGAAGCTGTCTTTGCAGTCTAAATCAGCCCAGATTTATTGCAGGGCTTGGCTAGAGCGGAGCTCTGCTTAAACAATCGTCTGTCTTGTAACTTAAGAGGCAAATAAAAAGGAGATGGTCTCCTCTCCCGGCGTCAGGATGAGATGTCCTAGAGCTGGAGGCCACCGCATGTCTGTACAATGAGGAAAAAACACAGCCTGGGCCATAAAACTCGGGTCTTTTCTCTTTGACGACAGACTGAGGAACAAGGAAGGAATAAGCGAGCGAGGGTCAGAGAGGAGGAACTCCAACACTGAAGAGAATAACAAATAGAGCGAGGTTAAAGGTCCGGTTGAAGCAGAGAAGAGGGGAAGCAGGACATCCAACTGAAAGAGTGGAAAGGCCAAGGGGGCTGCGAAGAGAGAGCCAAACAGGTTATCAGGGTGAGCCATTACGAGTGGATTAGGTGAGGGGAAGCTGAGCTTTAGCAGCAAACCGGATTACACAATATCACTGGCAGCTCAGTTAACTGTGTTTAAAGATGCCCGAGCCTTCAGCTGCATGTAGAGGAGCTTATAGTTAGCCAGCTGGAGAACAAGATGAGACTTGGTGATAAAATCCAGAAAGGTGATGATGGAGTGTTGGAAAAACTTCATTATTTCACACTTTATCCTCATATTTCGGTCTCGGCATTAGTCACTGTCATACTTCTGCAGTCTCCAGAAATCACAGGAGGAAGGTAGTAAGGTGATAAGTTCTTCCTTGAACTCTGTGTTGATAAGGTTTATCTTTACATCAGTGACACACATTTCTGTTGAGCCATTGTTGCCACCAGGATTAAAAAACAATGAGCAAGGAGTTCTTCTCGGGCGTCCTTATCTAAATAAATAAACCGACAGTCATTGCTTCCTGTACAAAACACTCAATATTTCAGTTTTTTCTGATGTAATTCGAGGTCAAACTATCTATAGGTTTGTAATCCAGGACAGAAAACCGGGCTTTTATGAGCATGCACATGTTGTTGTGAAAGAGACAATTGTCCAGCATGATGTCAGGAGGTATCGTATGTCCGAGGGTGAGAGGCTGTTTGCTCCGGGTCCAAATCCCTCTTGTCATGATGATTACATGCGTGTCGATGCGTCTGGAGCCACTGGTCCACCTGTTCCCATTCCTTCATCATCACAAACCGACAGACAGACAGTCGGGCTCGGGGTACATGGGGACAAGACGTCGCCGCTGTTTTGGATTTTTGCAGTCTCGCGGCATTGTGATGTTAAATTCAGTACCGCCAAATGATACGGCAAGAGAGCAATTATACATTTATTTATAAAGCACAGGAGAGGGATTCATGGCTACGACCACTGTAGGGGACAAAGGTTTGCATTTGTGTTCAATGTAAGCTCAAAAAAAGGCAGCACAAAAGTGTTTATACCTGCTCTTAATGGAAACACTGGAAGGTGGAGGAGACGAGACGCAATAAATCCCAGATAATGGAGCATGCTTTTGGCCTCTCTTCCGTCATGGGGTTGTGTTCGGTTGTGCGCATAAGAAGCAACAAATGTAGTCGTGGAACATTTAAAAAAAAACATTTCTCATCTTTGCACATTTGGCCAATCCGTGCATAATGTTAGTCAGATGGTTTTAGAAAATTCACAAAAACAACAGTTTGGAGCAGCGTGGAATCGCGTTCGAGATGCCGTTTATCAATCTGATGCCTCGAGAAAGTGACTCCAGGTTTTCGGTCAGGTCCGAGGCGCCAACTTAAACAGTCTTCTCAGGACGTCCTGGGACACGCTGTGCCGTTGTGCTGCGGCGCTGGAATATTTGTTGCAGATAGCAAAAGTCATATCACCATCAATTGCTATATTTAGAGTTTGCCTGCAAGAGGAAAAGCCGGCTGGATTTAGTTTTTTTGGCGGGGCTCAGAAAGATGTTTGGGTCTGGGAGTCTTTATAGAGGAAAACTGCTTTCACCCTAACAGAGTGCCTTTAAGAGAAGAGTCAGTCTTTTTCTGTGTATATATGTGTGTGTGTGTGTGGGGAAGAGGCCTTTGAAAAGTGCTCTTTAATGAGTGTGAATAGAGTCATCTCTTGCTGCTTCTGTGTTTCATGCGAGACTCCACCATTTTTTCCTCTCTGCCTCTAATCAATCACCGAGCCCCTTTCCCTCTCTGTTTTTCTTCCTCCTCTCTTTTCTGTGGGCAAGAGTCTCTTCCTCCCCCTCCTCTGGTCCTCCTTATGAAGTGAGAGGAGGAAGGTGGTGGTGGTGGTGGTGGTGGTGATGGAGGGGGTGTAGGAAGGGAAAGGAAAAGGGAGAGTGAGTGAAATACAGAGAGAAATGAGAAATGAGAGCATAAAGAAGAGAAAGAGTTCCTCCAGTGTGTGTTTTAAAAAAAAAAAAACATGTTTAACTGTGGTCCAGGCTGCCTGGGGGCTTTTGTTTAGGACCCATGGATCCCCACCAGATGGATCCCCACCAGGCACTGTGGGTGCAGCACAGGGCCGCAGGGGATTATGGGAAAATTTATGTTTAACCAGTTGCAGGCAGCATGTATCTGAGTGGTTGGAAAGCTGCAGAGGAGCATAGAAGATGTATTCTGTTAGACTTTGTGTACGCTCAGGTGGTGATGAAACTCTTTGCTCTTTACGACGACACATTTAAGTTTTTAGAACTGAATTATTTGAACAACATTTACCACTTTGATTGTGGGTGAAGCACGAAATAATACAGATTTTGTGGGTTTATACTCACCAAAAACTATCCAAATTGAACTCATTGCAGAAACTGTTTTATCCCATTCAAACTCAAATATATGCATTTACAGAAAATTTGTTTTCAATTTAACATAATCCGTTTTTATTGTCTGTACATTTCAGATGTGTTCAGACTGATATTCCTCGGGTAAAACTTTTTCCGGAGCGTCTATGTTGTGAGCAGAGAGTTTTCAAAAAGTGAAGTAAAAACTGATTATTTCACTGTCAAAATGGAAATTTTAATTTAGACTAGTCAATAGAGCTGGAGGGTTTTGGTGGGGAGGAAGTATCTAATTGTTTTCTGATGGATTCTAGCAATTTTTAAAAGTGAAGCTTCAGCTTTAGTTAAATATTCACTCTGTGGTTGCTTTTAAATATTTGATGGAGAGACACCGTTCAAAGTGGGACTGTCATACGAGGGGGGCCGCATAAATTTGTAAAACCACTGACCGTGTAAACCGTATGTCAGACACGCTGCATAACATCGGCTGGATCCTCAATTGCAGCCACAGCTACTAAAATGTACTCAGAATGGATACGATTAAACAAGAGCCATTTGAAACCTTTAATCACATTTTTTTATCAACAAAATCCGTTTAAATGTGTCGCACCGTTGGATACGACACTGCACATTGTCCTGCAAAACACTGAAAAAAGAGAATGATTGGACAAACCTAAATGAAGTCTTTTAATTGGTACCACCCAACTGAATTAAGTTTATCCAAATTAACAATATAACAAGTAAGATAAATGCCACTGGTTTAAATGAGATGTACTTCAATCATTTGATTCCTCTCAAATGAACTCTGCTGCAACTGAAGGAAAGTCGGCTTTTGAACTTAATTAATTTCTTTATCCAAATGTAAAATGTCAACATGGTTTTGTCAGTAGACTCGCTGCCCTTTTCTTTTCTTCACTCTGTAAGCTTATTCTAAGAAAACACAGCAGAAATATTTAAAGAAATGTGTACGTCAGACGTACAAAGCTAAAGGAGTAACTTTTTGCACTTTTGTTGAAAATGTTAGATTCATTAAAAAAAAAAAAAGAAGCCCTTCCTCTTTCTGTAGTGCGCGGCAGCAGCCCACTAACTGGAGGTACAACTAAATTTTAAGCAAAGATCTTGCAGCTTAACGTCTCCGTGCCTGTGCTGAATGTGGTTAAGCCTCGTGCTGGTTGACTGGTTATTTGCCAGTTTATTCTAACACAAGCTGCACAGAGTCTTCATTTTCCAGATCAAAGTACGGAGCTGGTTTCACAAGATTTCATCTCTCCCACTTTCCACCTGGCTGGTTTAAAACATCCAGGCATCACTGTGTAACATCACAGATGCAACAGTTGTACCTATTTAAAACATCAATGATCAGCTCGATGTGGTGGTATTTCCGAACAGCGACGCAGGTGCACATGCAGGTGATGCGCCGGTGTTGGCGGGATGAGATGCATGTTGTTGGTTTAGTCCCACTTCGCTGCTCTGTGTCGGCCTCCTGCGAGGCTGGAATGCCTTGACACGAAGAGGAGGAGGAGGAAGAAGGGAGTATCATGGGGGATGGGAGTTTGGCGACTGATCTCTTTCTTGCTCCCAGTATCTCCCTCACACACACACACACTAACACACACCCAGAATGTGGCCGTGCGGTTAACTCCAGCTCAAGTTCATTGTGGCTGAGTTCCGGGAGGCGGCGGCGGCGGCGGCGGCGGTTGGGTGGGTGGGTGTATGGATGGATGGATGAAGGGGGGGGTTGCAAGGAGGAGCAGTAATTAAAGAGCTTTGGGGAGAGGGGCCCCTGTGCTCTGTTAGATGCATTTCACCCCCCACCTCCCCCTCCCCATAATCCCCACAGGAATAAACAAATTGGGCTTTTCAGCCTGCAAGCTGGGCCTGGGGGCTCCTGTAATGGGATAGACATGAGGTGTGTGTGTGTGACGGACGGAGGGAGATCGCATGTGGGAATACGAGATATGAGAGGGAGAACATGTGTTTCCTGGTCAGCTAAATGTGTGTGTGTTTGACCATGAGTGCCGTAAGTGGCTAATTGCTCCCAGCTCGGTGGCGAAGTGTGCGGACGGACAAAGAGGCCTCGGCTTCATTTACGTAATCCACGGGTTCCATAGTTGAACCAGATTACACCGAGTTACCTCTGAAACACCTGAGCACCCTGTATGTTCATGAACAGTATCTTATTTCTGTAGTTATTGTCGGTTTTGCTCACTCTGTCCACTTATTCGGGGAGTTGTCGCTGTTTTCCTTCATTTTCCGGCACATTTGGTCAAGCTCCTGGTCCGTTTGCAACCTTGTAAACCTGATCTTGTGTTCCTGCCTCGTTGGATTCCTTTGCAGAGATGCTCCTGCATTCCCAAATCTCATTAATTTAGCGGAGCCGAGTCCTGTTTTCCACCTTTTTATCTGATGCGAGATTACCTGGCACACACCTGCTTCCTCGATCGAACTAAACCGCCGCTCCCGCTTTCCCTGTGACTCTTTGATTTCTTGCGTTCACAGTTTGAATCCTCAGCTGCCGCTAATCCAAATCTCATTGCTGCAACGCCGCACACCTCCAAAACGTCCTAATCGGATCAGAGGCGCAGGACCATGATGGCAGGCGTGCAGGCAAATGAAACCGAGCGGGGAAAGTGTATCTAAATCCTCATCGTAAAGCCGAGTTGTGCTGTACATCACACGTCCGTCTGTCTTTCACCTAATGAGAGCAGTTTTGTTAAGCTAATGAGAGCTGTGTGTGTGCGCGTCGCTGTGTTTTTGCTATCAGGTGGCCACAGCTGATCGCTGCTGAAGTGTGTGTTTTTTGGTTGGGGAGAGGGAGATTAAATGAATTCAGCCCCACTCCTCTTAATGAGCTTCAAGCACATCTCATTTCACTGGCTGCTGCACTTTAAAAAGAAAAGCCCCCCCTCGTCTTCTTCTTTGGTTCAAGTCGTCTTTCAGGCGACTTGAGAGGGTTCTTCCATGCAAAGCAGCCAATGATTTACTAAAAGGCCCTTTAATCATTACAGGTTTTATTTCTCTGGCCTGTCTGGAGGTCAGTATCATCGTCTTTTTTTTCTTTTTTCTTTCCCCCCCCTGCACAAAAGGAGCTCTGTGTGTTGTCGGCTTGTTGACAGCAGAGAAAGGAGGAGACTCGAGAAGTTTCAGGCTGCAGGTCTGATGAAGATCAGCAGGTTGTTCATTAAACATCGCTCCGAGTCGCAGCCATTTTGTTTTCCGACAGAACGCCGAGACGCAGATGTTTTCTGTCACCGAGGAAAAGTACGAGATGCCGAAAAAGGAGGGGAAAAAAAGAAGTTAGAAAAACCACGTCGAAGCTGGCATCCTGCTGAAGCCTGTCCCTCTCTGCCTCAAAGACGCCTTTGCTGAAATGTCTCTGAAAAACCTCGTCAGAGAGAGGAAACGGCGTCGGCTTTGAATGAAAGAAAGCAAGTTTGTTTACGCGCCCGTCCTCCTCTTCGTCACCATCATCCTCCCGCTCTGTTCAGCTCCCCCAGATGCTGCTGCAGTGAATGCAAGATGCTCGCTTTCACCGCACACATCTGATCTCGCAGCTCATCGTCGACTCATGAAAGGATTCCTTTTGCGTCTGCCTTCACACCCCCCCACCACCCACCTCCTCCCCACAATCCTCGCCTTCATTCACTTCTTCCACTCTACAAAAAAAAAAAAAAAAGTAGGAAAAGCCGGGCTGTGGGATGAGGAGGTCGGAGGCTGGTGGGATAGAAGGAGAACAAGAAGTGGAAGACAGTGTTCTGTGCTCTGATTCGTCTTTAATCAAAGTCTAGAATATTCCATCAGTGGCGTTGTGTTCCTCCGTTGCTGCCAGTGTTTCCTCCTCCACATTCCTCCAAAGCACAGTGGTTTGCAACTCTCTCGCTGCACTTATCTTGTTTTTCTTTTCCCCCCTCTAATGTGGGCTATATGCGTTTTCTGTGTGAAGGTAAAGAACCTCAGATGTTGCATCTGTGACAGTTAGTCAGGACGTGTCGTAGAAGAAGCGAATGAGTCGGAAATCATTTTTATCTGAGTAAGACTACTGTTCAACTGCTGTTTCCAGTTGTCTTTTATATTGAATCTACTCTCTAGTCAGTGTGATTAATAATAGATACCACATTGATGTATATACTATCAGTGGGCTTTCAGATGCTTCTGTCAATTAATCTATCAATTATTTTACAGATCAGCCGATTCAGTGACTAAAAAGTCATTAAAAAGCTCACTTGACTTGGAAACTTTCACGCTGAACCGAGTCAGATTTTGCTGCAAAGTGACGCAGAACTTACACAGAGAAGAGAAGCCTTTTATTACACCGAACTGAACTATTATCATAAAATACATCACTTTAAAATAATGTCGTTGACCCATAGTGCCATCAGTTATGCCCACTACTCATCATCGCATTAAAGCCCACACTTAAACACTTGTGTTTTTACAAAAAGGCAAAACTTTTGCTCCATTTCTGTCCACACCAGCCTGGAGATTCATGACCCCTAAAACAGAACCTCCTGGGTCCTGCTGACCCCATTTCAGTTTGAAAACCGGCTTCGTCTTTTAGCCTGGATGGGCATGTCATCGCATATTATCATTCACCGTGTGTCCTTCCCTGATTCGTCACGCCCCCCCACGTCATGTGACTTTTGCAGAAGTAAACAAAGACATCAGCCTTGCCTACCGAGGGTTAATTCAACGTGGACAATGATTTGGAAGCGTTGCTTACCTTGTTGTCTGTGCTGGTGGCTGTTTTGCAGTTAAATTGTGTTTTTTTTTTTAGGTATTATTGCTCGATTCTTCACTGAAACCAGTGTATGGTCATGTGATGTGTGTTTTCAGGCACGTTAGAATGAGATTATCTCTGAAAAGGTCCAAAATGTTTTCCTGCACACGGCTCTTTAAATGTGTTGACAGTGATTTAAACTAGATGCAAATGTAACTGGATGACAGATGCTGCTTTGAGAATAGTAGTATTGATTGTATTTGCATTTTCGCCTTCAGTAGATAGACTGTTTTGTCACAAAGGTCCGGGTCAGCTGGGATTTGAACCAGAGACTCACCGCTGTTGACATGCGCGGCATATGGCACGCACCTTCACCGCTCAGCTGTTGGGTTTTTCTTGATTCGGATCCCGGTCAAGCAAAAAAAAAACAAAAAGTGATGTAACTGTTGACTGCATTACCAGTTTTTTTTTGGTGGATTCATGTTAAAATTTCAGTTTTTATTCCACACGATGATCTGATGAACAAATGAGGAGAATTACGACTGGGTGACTCCAGAGGGTGTTACCGCACAAAGCAGCCAATGATTTACTGAAAGGTCTTTTAATCATTACATGTTTTATTTCTCCGTCCTGTCTGGAGGTCATTTTCATTGTTGTTTTTTTTTACACAAAAGGAGCTCTGTTTGTCATCAGAGCGTTGACAGCGGCGGAGGAAGAGAGAAACCTCAGCGACTCTGCCAGCAGGTCTGATGAGGATCAGGAGATCATTTGTTAAACATCATTAAAAGTCTCAGGTTTTTTCTCGCACTTGAGGAAACGTTCTTTACGTCTGTTTCTCAAGGAATCGGCGTGAAAGATGAATTTATTTTTCAGTTCGGAGTTTGTCCTCGGCTCACAGAAAGGCGGCGAAACGACGTTCTTGATTCTGTATATTTTCCTCTGCAACACACTCTGAGTAATTATCACCCTTTCCACAAGCCTCGCAGCCCGACACACTGCATCGTCCAACAATAACAATTATTACGGTTTCACTTATCAAATGATTGTTATGGCATGCTCGCCTCACTGATGGCAACAAGGAAGCTGTGTGTGTGTGTGTGTGTTCTCTCGGCCAGCAGCCTGCAGGCATGTAAGGCGGCAGGCAGGCAGGCCCGAGCAGGCCCAGCGCTAACACCAGACCTCTGGCAGAACCTCTCCGTTCTTTCCCTCGTCTGGGCCGTATCGCTCTGCCCGCATGGTGTGTGGGCAAGGAATTTTAGACCATCGCGGTGAGCACATTTTCAGTTTCTCACGCCCCTTCATGTGGCTGTTTTAGGGTTAAAACTTGGTGCTAGAATTAGGTTGGGGACAGGGAATTAGTCGTGACTAAGGAATGCACTACGCCAACGAATGTCCCCACAAAGATGGCCTTGGAAATGTGTTGCGCCACAGTGGCCCAGACGGGTCCATTCTTTTAATCAAGGCTGGCTGAAAACAGACAGGAGTGATCGTAACGTCTTGCTCGCAGGGGGAAGAGCTGTCAGTCAGCTCCGGCAGCCGGCGGCCAACGGAGACCGAGGGGGGAGGAAGGAAAAGGAGGAACGGAAAGGAAGGATCAGTGGCATAAATAAAGAAAGCTGCAGATTTAGGACAGTAAGATTGGAGGTGAGGCCGCCTCAAAGCAGAACAGATAATTGAGGCGTGCGTGTGTGTGTTTGTGTGCGATTCAGCGCGTCGTAACAGTAAAATATTACGCTGTCACTCCGCTCGTCCGAAGGCAGGCGGTGTTTGTTGTGGCTGAGCCCAAAACAAATTCATCTAAATGAGAGATGTGATGACTGCGAGACGGACAAGCCGTGCTCACAATGTTGATGCACTGTCAACAGTGTTATGCTAAAGAATGACCCTCATCTTTTCATCCTCCCTTCCTGCAGCTGGACCTCGTGTGAAAACATTTCGCTTTGCATGAACGTGGAAAAAACCCAACTTGGCCGTTTGTTTTGTGAGCTCATTAGCGACTGACCCCTCAAAAGAATAGTGCAAATTCACCACTATCGGCATATGTGTGAGCCAATAGGCAACAAGAAGTTCAAAATACTTCATATACATATTTTGGTTTTTCAGTCAGACCAGCAGAGATCCTCTTGTGTTTATTTTAAACTACAAACTTTGAATTCAGTTTGGGTTGGACTCTAGTTTCAATTACTGAAACCTCATCTAACAGTTCATTATAACTTGAGTCATATTTTCTATGACATCATTCTACTCACCAAAGTAATTGCTGGCAATCAAGAAGATTATATGACGATCCTGTAGGCGAAAAATCACAATCATTGGTCTGAATCACAGTTCTCCCCATAGATTTAGTCCAACTGGTGTGCCCACATGATTAGACGTGCATGTGGCTGCCCGGATACAAAGCTTAAACTCAAGGCTAAAGGGCCGGCACGCCAATCTTTACTGTGATTATTTTATGAAAGTTCTGACCAGAAGTATTGGTTTGTAGCTTAACCTCTTTAATGCTTCTTTTGAAAGTGGAGTTGCTGCTAACCAGCTAAACCCTGAGGAGGTCAGTGCGGGGTTATTTTCCACCTAATACCGCATAATAATTTAACCAATTAAAAATATATAACCGATAAGGCAGAGCTACAAGGAAGTGCATGTCAGAAAATGCATCATAGGTTAGCTGTAGTACCTGGTTGCACCACCAGGTGGAGCATCTTACAGTTTGATTTGTTTGACAGTGTAGCGACCTGAGGAGGCGGTTGCCCCGACCACAGGTAGTGTTGTTGTGGCAAGCAAAGAGCATTGTGGGGGTTTAGCTAGCAGCTGGCCACCATGAGAACGGCTTTTGTGTTAGCTAATGACCCAACAAGTCATTTTTGCAAAAGAAAATCAAAACAGTTAAGACACAGAATATGTAATTATGTCTGCTTTACTCAATTTGACTTAATGATTATTGATTCATGTTGATTACTGATTAATACAGCTGTTGACTATTAGTTAGGAAAGTTGTTTAAAATGTACGTCCATGCCTAGTCCTGCTTACATATGGCTCCTTTCATTTTTATGATTCCTCCAAAATACAGATCGTATACAACATTCAGCCCAACCCAACAATAACGTCACTACGACACAGTCTTACGGGGCAGAAAATCTGAGCAGAGAGACAGTCGAACAGTTTGAGTAGCACATTTTTACCATTCATCTTTGTTTTCTCCTTCAAATAAGTTTGTCTATATTGGATTTTTGCATAAGATGTTTACAATTGTGTTGCTGTTCACATTCTTTCCCCCTTTGGTTCTATTTGTAGTGATGTTGCCCTGCACCTAAATCTGCTGAGCACACTTTCATTAACACTGATAGAAATGATGCCCCAAACTCCTGAAAACAAGACTCAGATTGGGATATTAACCTTGCAGTCTTCGTTTCCATCATCCTCTCTCGCTCCCTCTCATTATACTGGTGCTGTTTTGGGTGATGACTTGATCTGTTGAAGCCGCCGCCGTCACAAGCTGACGGGGGGTGGCGAGTGTGATGGTGGGACGAGGGGAGGGGGAGATGGGCTGCATTAAGATTGATGTCTTCATATTCTGAAAATGCCCCGGGCCAAATTAACATTTATTGAGTTACATCCAGATTTTCCTTTTATGAAAGTCTAAAATAGGACGGCATCATCCCAGGCAGACATTAAAGAACAAGACGGCGGCTTGGGACCGAGGAGACGCACAGGCGCGCTCGCTCTTGATTTGTTTTTAGCTTTTATTGTTGATCAAGGTGGGAAATTCAACCCTGAGAATAGGATTATGTTGTGATTTAATAATTGCAGCATCTATAAATCAGCATTTGATGAGCGCTGCGCCGCCGCCTCCTTATGGCTGCTGATGATCCATTAACAGTTGCTCTAAGACTGGAGCGTAATTATTCTCCAGCCAGAGCGTTAGTGTGTGTGTGTCGTGGGGGGAAACGTAACTGCATCTTCCGCCCAACGCGATGTGAAAGCTGTAGCGGCGTTAAGCTCCCGCAGACTGACAGAGCAAATATTTGTGCCTTCTATTTAAACGGGTGGTTTATTAGGGCGGCAGAGTGGGCTGCCGTCATTTCTACTTTGCAGACGTGTGAAAAGCTTTCTGTCATGTTTAACTTCCCCTGTATTTATTTATTTATCTCCCCCTGCCTCCCCTCGCAGAATTTCTCTACTTTAAAGACAGCAAATGTACTCACATCCTTTGGTAATGGATTATACGCACCATAGCAACAAAACCAGTTAGAGACGGTCTATAATTAGCCTAAGTGAAGCTGTACCTCTCCATCCTACACACTCAGTGGAAAATTGAAAAAGTATGTTTAGTGGGAGGTTTTTTTTTCTTCTTCTTTTGCTTTGGTTCTTAAAACGAGCGAGAGAGCTGCAAATTTTACCGTCTGTAATTCAAACGAGAGGGAGATAAAAACCTGACATCAAATACGATTCGCGGTTGCACCTTCTGTCACCTCGCCGTCAAACAGCTGTCATTAGACGATGGGAATCTGTGCTATCGGAGTTTAAGTACCAAGCTGTAACGTATGCATGTGACTATATGCCTCGAGGATCAGATGTGACTCCAGAATTGTGTAATCTTTTTGTTATTTTTCTCAACCAAAAGCAGAATTTCTTACAGGCGCTATAGGCTGACTATATCATCGCGCCCTCAGTCTGCAGAGCTGTATTCCTCAGACTAAAGACTTGAGTCGATGATTGACTGCGCGAGCTTCTCCAACTCTCTTTGTCAGACCTCCGTGAAGCTACTGCGAGACCCTGACATCTTTCTAGTTTACTCAAATGATCAATCAACCGGACAAGGTTCTGACTCCGCAGACGCCTCTAATTTCCGACAACACAACGGATCTCCGGCGCTGCCCTTTCTTTGCCTTTTCTATTGTCTCCTTCCTCAAACAGACAATTGGTTTATATTGATTTCTCGAGCATCATTCCCAAGATGACTCATCCTTTCTTTCTCTGGGAGTCTGGCTCCGTGAGGAAATGCTTTCTTCAGGTTTCCGGCTCCACTTTGGGTGATGCTTGTCAAGGTGGAAGGTCCTGTCTGGGCCTCGAGGCAGCGAGAATAGCTGCTCGTGATAGTAGGTGGGAAAGATTTATAGTGTGTTCTTTCTTTAAGAGGAGTAACAACATCTTTAGTGGGGCCGAGGCTGGCAAGAGGTGTGCTGTAGCGCCCCTGAGGGGAATTTGGCCTTCCTCGACTGTTTTGTAAGCGTTTGACAGGTGAAATAGTGTGGGAACTGCAGGGAATGTTGCTTTAAAATGCTTTTTGTTGCGCTTGTCGGGGATGTGGAGGTGCCTGGTGAATGCTCAATAGCTCTGTAGGAGCCACTGGTGAATGGTTGAGGGCTGGGGAGAAAATGGCTTCCCGCAAGAGCTGTGCAGATTGTTGCTGAGGCTCCTTCTGTGGGGAAACTGTCCACATTTCTTTCCCCCCCCAATTGCCGACTCCCACAGAGGAGTGCAGAAACAGTTTTTTTTTTTGTCTTTGATTGATCAGACTGACATGTAGTTTGCCTGCTTCTCTGCCTGAACCAGTTGGAGAGTGGCCACATGGACTGATGAGCCACATGTTCCGCTGAAGCCCAGCTTGCTCTCTAACATCCTGCGCCTGGGGAAAGAGTCATGCTATGGAGTTTATTGTAATGGCACAAAGCTGTCTCACTGTCCGCACTCATTTTCATTGTTTTCACTATTGTGTTCCATGTGTTGTGGAAATCTCACATGGGGTACAGTAAATCAAAATCAGTTGTAATTTCGTCCCTGACAAATATGCTGTTAATCAAAACCAATAATTGCTTTGTTCACTCGCTCTCTGAGTTCGGTCCAAGACGCTTTTAGGGAGGAGACATCCAGCAGCATTTTTTTTTAGATTGGTTGGGTTGGGACGTGGTGATGGAGGGTGAGTCACCCATGTTTTGATGATTGGGGCAATGAGAGGGTCAAACGGGGTCCTGAGAACCCTGAAAAATGAGGGGCGCTTCCTGCTCCCCTTCGGGTGTTTGTCTTACTGTTACCGAAAAAGACAGACGAGAGAGGACGTAGCCAAGAGGAATGGATGGGAAACCAGGAGAAAATTTTCAGGTGAGAGGACAGGGAGAGGAAGAAGACGAGTGAATAAGAGAAAACAGTTTGCGGTGAAGGAAACGGCTGCTGACAGACGATACTGGACGGATAAAGGAATGTGGGTTTTGCGGGAATAGCTTGTGGTTGCTTTTAGAGACGGAGAAAGTAAAGCAGAGAGCGAAGCAGAGAGAGGGATTGTTAGAGCCAGCGCCTGGCGAGGGCCATTGTTCATCCTTCCCTTTTGAGCTGAAGGAGACAGGAGAGTTTCACACGCCACTCGCAGGCATCCTGCTGGGCAGCCCCGGAAGGGGGCTATTGCTGCCGGTAAAGAAGGCCTGGCCATAGGGATAAATTACTCTGAATGGAGGGGTCTGTGTTTGCCGTATTCTCCTCTTTTTCTAAAAGGAGCCAGAGAGGGAAAGAATTCAACCCCAACCACAGGTTGTCCGCTTCGCTTCTGGAAAGGCTCTGCCTTCCAAGTCACCAATTTAACATCCCTCCGCCCCCACTGCCCTAAAAAACTCTCCACTCCCACCTCCTCTGGAATGCTCCAGGGTTTTGTTGTCCTGCAGGGACCAGAGTGGGTGTCTTATAGGGTTTCATAACTTCAAGATGTGCAACTGGGGAAAGGGACACACATGAATCCAGGGAAATTAACCTACATATATTCTTGATTATTTTATCAACAAATGTATGACCTACTTATGGCTAAAGCATCACTTGTACATATTCTATCTGGTTTATTTCCCCTAATTTATTCCACCAGTTGTTATCAGTTTCTCGGATGATCTTGACAAGCTTTTCCAGCTAATGAAGGTGACTTGTTTTGAAGGGATTATTCACTGGTGGGGATTGATTGATTGATCTTTTATTTTGGAGTTTTAAAAACATGGTGTGTTATTATTGTGTGCCAAAAGGAATCAGGTCCATATGTTGTCATTCTAATAGTTTCTTATTCAGATATCAACACCAGTGTTTAAGTCCTATTATCAGTCTGAATGTATTCAGATGTGTGTTGTATGACTGATAATTGGGAGGGTCATTCGCTGCCAGACGTTGTGCGCACATTGTTCAGACGCGAGTGTGTTTTTACACGTGCACGCTTGTTTGAGCCCTCCTCATAGTTAGCAGCTCATTTTAATGGCTGCCTGTTGGACTGATGTAGAAAACAGAGAGGTCAATACACAGAAACTGGCAAACTCTCACTCGGAGATCTGGATTTTACAAGCCCAGTTTTTGCCCCAAATCCCAAATGTTAACATCATAGAGCGTCTGGTGCCAACATGGAGGAGGTTAGAGCTGCGGAGTGGAGCCCTTCATGCTGCGTCAGTTTATAACTGGATATTACAGAGCTGGACCTCAGTGCCTGCTCTCCTCATCCAGTCAAAGCCCATAAAGTGAGTTACAGCTCGCCCGCATGGAATAATCTCCTCTTATTACACTTATCCCTTCACTGTGAGTTCACATTCACAGACATGGACCAAATTGAGCTGCTAATACTGATCTGGCATCAGGCGCTGCCATGAGGCCTGTTCAGGAGTGCTGTGCTTGTGCATGTTCAAAATGTGATCGTTCTGGCTTCGGCACGTCGGAAAGCTCAGATGAATGTGTTTGCAGTGGCACGGTAACGTTGGGTTATGGGTAAAATGTGATTTATTCGAACAGTTTGATGAGTCTGTTGCGCTGATTTCTGGAAATTTAATGGGAGTTGTTGCACGTAGGACTAAAAACGAGACGTTTTGGCCCAGACAGGCAGCTCATGTAAAGACCCAGCTCCACCGGACCGGACCTGATTCAGACACTAGTTGCATTCACGCAGAGCAAAAACTTTCAAACTTGTGTGCTGAGGGGGGAACCGCTGGAAATTGTCGGTGTTTTCAAGCTCTAGTAGGCAGACAATTAACCTTCCCTGCACCTCTCGGTTGCAGTTATGTGATGACTTTATTCCAGCCAGACTCCGGTTCACGCGCAGCGACGTTAACGTTCCCGTTGGTTCAGCTGCTTTAATTTGAGCCGAGTGAGGTCCGCTGCTTTTTACAAGCCAAGAACATGGTTTGGATTCGCCTCCACACAATAGATGTTTGCCGTGGAGACGGGTTTGGGCTTAGTGAAGATGTATTCTCCTGTATGAACCACTGCACTCATGGGTGTTCCTGCTAGAGGCTGGATATTGGCACTGATTTAGGGTTTCTGTTGGAGTTTTAATTCACAACGCCCCGACTCTATTAGGTGTTAGACTGGTGTTGCTTACAAACTTTAATCAAGAAAGTTTTTTGTAATAGTGTTGCAGCTTGATGCAAATCAGACGCTTGTTTTTCAACTGGAAAATGTCAAAGAATATAGAAAGAAAAGCTGATTTCCCATAGTGCAAGGTATTATCCTCAGACTGCTTGTTTTTATATAACTGGTACCAGAGAATAGTTGGTGTTTTCTCAATAAATAACTGAAATCAGTGACCCTTAACTCTTTTTGCCAATCATGTGCCACCTCTTGATTGATTGAAAACCTATATTTGATGTCATAAAGCTAGTTTTAACTGTTGGTAGCCATGATCTGAAACCAGGAATTCTGATTCTGTAATTATTCTTGATGTTTTTTTTTCTAATTTGGCATTTTATTGTCGTTCTTTTCCAAGTTTTTTTTGTTTGTGAGACATTTATTAACTTTAATTGTAAGTGAAGGTTGAAGAAATACTAAAATCCAGCTGATTTATTGTTGACTTGACTGATGGGAGGACCACTACGGAGCATTATTAGTGCAAAACCTCACACTCACCGAGCACATGTAGAGACTGAAAGGTGGATCTTGGCATTTTGATAACCAAGTCAGCATAAGCGAATTGAAAATGAAACTCCCAACTGTACAATCGACTCTTCCCAGGAAGGAGCGTTGAGCTCTGGGCTCATCCCAGGCTGTGACCTGTGAATCCCTGACGGAGGCCCCTGTTGGGGGGATTTTGGGGGTTAAACTGTGGACGGTGGGGAGTTGTGAGTGTGTGTGTTTGTACATGTGTGTGTGTGTGTGTGTGTGTGACAGGCGGTCAGTTGGCCAAAGAGTCAATCTGTGGATTAGAGCGAGCTTGGACACCAAGTGCTCACTCAGCACATTACCCAGCAAGTCTAGTGTTCACAGCCAGAGGCAGAGCTCAGAGCTCTGCTGTGTTTTCACTGTCGGCCTCCACACACACACACACACACACACACACACACACACACACACACACACACACACGAACAATCCTAGCCATTCCAGAGCCAATACGCGGCTTTATGCGCCAAATTTTTCACATTCTGCTGTGAATCTGCGTTTTAATCTGTAGAAGGATACAAACAACACCAGAGTTCACATTTCAACTTCATATTAATTTAGAGCTACAACAAAAAAAACGAAACTAGATGTTCGATATCCAGCAGTAGTCGATCGTTTCTCTCCCAACAGCCTCCCCTTTTATCTCAGTGGTACAGTTCAAGCTGCTGCTTCAGCGGCTATTAAACAACTAGACCCAACTTTCACTTTCTCTGTCTCTTCGCCCTCCTCGCCCTCCGTGCAGAACGCCGTTGCTTTCTCACCCACACTTCATAAAACCACCACAGGAGTCCTCCCACACAGGCTTATGACTGTCAGACCTG
This sequence comes from Stegastes partitus, assembly GCF_000690725.1. Classification (NCBI taxonomy): domain Eukaryota; kingdom Metazoa; phylum Chordata; class Actinopteri; family Pomacentridae; genus Stegastes; species Stegastes partitus. Next base: position 206,753 of record NW_007578849.1, read on the forward strand.
CAGCTCTTCATCCGCCTCGCCAAATCCAACCGCCATCCATCCTGTGCAACGGCTTCATTATCAGCATCTCGCGCGTCTGCTCCTTTAACATGTGCGACTTCTTTGTGGAAATGCGGTCATACAAGTTTCCCATTAGGTCATTAAAGCCTTAAAACTCCGGTCCAACACAGAAAAACAGAGCGAGTGGAAGTCGTGGTGATGGATCTTTTATGTGTTTTCTCTTTGATCATGAAACAGAGTCCCTTTGTCATTCACATACTGTATATAGCGCACATGTTCGCGCGCACACATAAGCCACATAAGTACAGTGCAGCGGCAGCCAGAGTCATCACAAAGGGCTGACAGTGGTGGAAAATGAAGCGTAGTGCCACACGCTCGCCCCTCTCCCTCCTTTAACCCTTTCATACAAACATGTCTGGACGCTTTTTTTTCTTACTCCCATGTTGCCAACCCACATGCCCGTCCAGCAGCCATCCACTCATCCCGGGCCAAGTCAGTGTTATCTTTGAAGTGACTTCAGAGAGATGCTGTCTGGCCGTGGATGACACTGTGTGTGTGTGTGTGTGTGCTGTATACAGCTCTGCATGCAACCCTGAGCAGCGACATGATAATATATCACTGTGCGTGTAATTATGTTGTTTTGGCTCATTTCAAGCAAATAAAGGACAGTATCCTCCCACATGCTCCTCGGTCACACTCGGTTAATAGGCGGAGGCTTGGCTGGTTGCGCATTCGTCGCTTGAACCAAGTGCTGCACACAACATGCAGGGATGAGGGGTCAGTTTGAACATGGCTTGGGCTCAGAGGCAAGCCAGCAACAACACACACACACACACATAGACACACACACACACATTGGTCCTCTTGCTGAGTTATGTTATAAGAAAGTGATTGAGTGCTTCGGTGTGATAAGACTGGGTTTTTAATGAAAGTCTGAGATGAGCAGGCGTGAAAAGAACCCCGCTGCTGGACCAACTGCTTCACATTTCAGACGCTCCTGTGTGCGTGTGTGTGTCTGTTTGTGTGTGTTTTTGTGTGCGACTGAGCAAACCGGGAGGATGAGCTTGTGATGACGGGGCTGTCCAGGAAGATTTTTAGCAATGCTTTGAAGATTTGGCATCAGCTCCGAACTTGTTTGTCTGGTACTTTTGTTTACATACCGGATATTTTAAGCATTTTAAGAATTTTACTCTCCATGCTGTAAGAAAAAAAGAAAGTGCATCTGCTCATGCGTGTTGATCGTCCATCGTCTTTTTTTTATTTTCCCAGCAGGGCACAACATGTGCTGCTGTGGTTACCGGCTCGCCGCATCAGGGCGGCCTGACCTACGGTGGGCAAATTAGTAGGTGGAGATGAGCCGAAGGGAGCGAGAGAGGAGGAGGGGGGTACAGGCAGGGATGATGAGCTTTTTGGCATCTTGAAGCCAAGTCAGCGTAACCCAGACCCATCATAACCACAGGGAATTCAGCGAATGTGTTCTTTGAGTGCCTGGAAGCAGCTTTACAGCTTCCATATGTTGTAATAGAGAAAAATCCGGATATAAAAAAAGGGAGCCTGGGAAATGGAGCGTATAGCCATTAAAGCGCCACCAATCAATATCTTTATATAACAATGAATGCGAATGGGGATAAATCCATTGAGGATTAAAAGCAACTCTTTATGGAGTGTTTTAACCTCCTTAAGTTCATTGTTTTGGTTTTATGGAAGGTTTAATGTGTGGTGGAGTCTCATCGCTCTCATCAATCTTGTTTTCAGCAGCAGCAGCAGCACTGAGCTGTTTTTCTGAGGCGCTTTACGGTACCTGTCCAGGAACAAATGCTAAAGTGGCTGGTGACAAGCCAGCGAAGCAAAAGGAGGAATGTGAATACGGGACTAAAAGGAGAGTAAATATTAGTTTTATGCTCATCTGGCGAACAGAAATACAACTCAAAATTGCTCGACGATGGCTCAATGTGTGAATATGTTAAAGCGCTCTCAGAATTTCTCTCTCAGTAAAAGTCTTGCGTGTAAAATAGCAGCAGACATCGACTTTCACCGATGATGGAGAATTTTTCAAATGACGGATTTTAACAGAATTAGCTGAATAATTAGCACCTGTGAGATGTGAGTAAATTGTCTGCAGTTGTTCAGTGTGTGGTAACACCTCGTCTTTTTTACTATCAGCCACTGTCCCATATTGCATATTTTTCACTGGTGAGACGAGGTTACATTAAAATTAAGTCTTCTGCTTTGTATTTATGGAGAGGAACATTTAAGCCAATTATGTGTATAAAACCTTTTTTGTCTCAGCTAGGCTTCTACTAATGACTATTTTCCATTGGCAATGAGTTTCTCGATTAACTGATGAGTTGTTTTGTCTATAAAATGTCTGAAAATGGTGTAATTGGTAAATCAGTGTTTCCCCCCAAGCCTCAGGTAACGCCCTCGAATGTCTCAAAAATATTCAGTTTATTGTCATCGAGGGGAGAAGAAATCAGAAAATATTTAAATTAAAGAAGCTGGCATGAGATTGTTTTGACAAATAGTTGGCAATTAATTTAATGGTGGACTACTAGTTGATTAACTGGTGCAGCTCAATTCATAACCTGCCAGTTTGTTCTGTACGACAACATCCAAACTTTATTTGGTACAAATGTTGGGCACAAAAAGACACAAATGCAACTGACAGACTACCGTAAATTCCAGACTATAAGCCGCTACTTTTTTTCCACACGCTTTGAACACTGCGGCTTGAACAACGATGCGGCTAATTTATGGATTTTTGCAAGTTTTACGAATTTGCCTCGAGACAAAAGTGACATCGAGAGCTAAAGAGAGACTGAGGAAGTAATTCTGAGGCTGTTCAACTCCGACACTGAAGAAGACGACTTTCGTGGTTTTAGTGCAGGAGGAAGATCAAGACAGCGATCAATGACTTTTCCTCACCTGTGGCTTATGACAAGTGCGGCCTGTATATGTACAAAACTAGGTTTCTTTTTAAAACTAGTGGGTGCAGCTTATATTCAGGTGCCTCAATAGTCTGGAATTTACGGTAATCTGTTTTACAGAATGAGCCTTTAAGAGAGTCGTGTCCCTCTGAACTGTAACTACTTGAGTGAATCACATCCAGAGTCCTGGAAGCCCAGTTTAACCTTTAAGGACTTTCTGCCAGAGTGGAAAAAGTTTCCTGACATCTTTATTGCAGAAGTTAAACAGACGCGTCTTGAAATGTCACGTCAGTCATGAGATTGAAGCTATTTTCTGAGCCTATATGGGCCAGCACTTTCCCCCGCTCGGCCTCGAGAAAGCCCCGACACTGTTGCACTCCTCTTGTTGGCCGTGAATGACAGTTATTACAGGTGAACGGCCGTCTTGTGTACACGAGCGGTCAGGCGTCTCGTCCTGTCAGCGGCCTCACGCGGCGAGAAGTGACGAACACTTAACGCTGTTGGCTGACAGCGAGGTGGGACGCCGGTTTGTGTCCATTCTGGTTGTGCAGCGCTGCGCGACGCGGCGCGGCGCAGCTGAATGCAGCTGGTTCGGGACAGTTCGGCCTGAACAGTTGCTGACACGCTGAGTCGCAGCTGTCTCTCTCCGAAGCTTTTTACAGCTCGACACCAGCAGCAGGAAGACTCACAAAAGGCTCCACTCATTCCTTCCACGCTCCCGTCCCACCCGCCGCATTGTCAGATGCTTCACCCCTCCTCCGCCCTCCTCCCCGAATCTCCCCGCTTATCACTTTTTATAGCTCGCACACTGTAAGAAAGATGCAGCTCCGACCCTCCAGGTAGTCTCCAGGGAGGTCCACGCCTAATTAACTGGCAGCCTTTTGACATCGTTCAAAGCGTGCGGCCACCCGCTCTCCGGCCCATTGTGTGTTTTGGCCCCTCTGCTCTCTCCTCGCACTCGTCATTTAACTATTTAATAACAGCAAATTGTGAAACGGGGGGGAAATAAGAGGTCGAATACCACCTGGTTAGATCTGAGACGCCCACGCCGGGGCAGCTTCCGGCTCGGTTTGGTCGGTGCAACACCGGATTCTGGTGGCCGGTCAGGTTTAGGCGTGGTGTCAGGAGTGGGTTTGTGGGATCATCTCTGTGTTTACCTTTGGGCGGACCACCTGTCTTGTTCCACACCAGGTCTGTTTAGACAGTTTCAGGCCACGGTAACCAGCAGTGGAGGATCTTTGGTGGTCTTTGTTTTCTTTTGCTCTGCTGGAGGTGGTGTCTGACTCACACTCTGACAGCAGCAGGTGAAGTTTGGCTTGGTCTCTGCTGTCCTGGAGATCAGACTCAACACCTACATCACCTGTTATTGGACAGACTTTGTGAGCGGGTATGAGCGCTATTGATCACCGAGCTCGTTTGATGTGGTGGTATGTATTGATTTAAGCGCATAAATCAAAAAAATCCATTTTCAGCCTACAGGTTCTGCAAACAAACTTGAAAGCTTGTTGTTCAGCAAGTGAGATGATGTCTGATGTCTTGATGTCCCTCTGCAAGTTTTATCTCGAGTGAGGCGTACGGCGAGGGGAGATAAACTTTAAGATGAAAGCTTTACCAACACCACAGCTTCTGCACACATTTTTTTATCACCTGTTTTCGGAATATTTCAGTCTCCAGCTGAATCTGGAAACACTCTGCTTCTGCAAGCACAAGCATTAAGAGCAGCAACGCGCCTGCAGATAAATTTTAATTATGTATATTAACCCTGTAAAGCCCATTTTTTAACTACAGTATAAAGTCATGCACCTCTATGGGAAAAAAAAAAAACATAGCTAGAAGAAGAGAGAAGTCTCTTTTGAGCAATATAATATTTTATAATCCCATTCATTGTAGAAACAAATAAACGAGCCTTGAATTTCTTTAATTACTCATTTTACAAAACATTAAATGAATCAGGCATCAACACGTACAACATTTTTTCAAGTGCCTACAGGTTTTCCCGATACTGAAAAAAATAGTGGCTCCACATACTGTTGATATTTTACTACTTACATTCTTGATTTGACATGTCTCCATACTTTCCTCCTGTCTGCGTACACAGCCTGCAGTTCAAACCAGTTCAGCCAAAACATTTTTGCTATGTGACTGTTGGCTGCAGCTCCCCCGACAATGGCTTCTTGCTTGTGCCAGGAGCACTTACTTACATACATACCGTAAATTGCAGACTATGGGAGCGCACCTGAATATAAGCCGCACCCACTAACTTTACAAAGAAAGTTTTGTACATATATATGCTGCACTTGTCTATAAGCCGCAGGTGTCCACATTGTAACATGAGATATTTACACAGAAAGAGTTTTTTACATTTTTAATTAACCCTTAACACACACAAATACGTAAATGCTTTTGCCTGTTAGCTGCATCATTGTTCAAGCCGCAGTGTTCTAAGCCTGTGAAAAAAGTAGCAGCTTATAGTCCGGAAATCACGGTTCTTGGTTTTCCTGACAAAACCAGAAGCCACACACGATTAGTTAAAGGATCCTGAAAATACAGAGTAAATAAATTGTGTATTTCTTTTTATTTTTTGGCCTTTTTTGGATCGTGTTAGTGAGAGAGAGAGACAGGAAAGTAGGGGAGAAGACATGTGGGAAAGGGTCATGAGCGGGATTCGAACCCATGACCTCCACATTGGGACTGTAGCCCTGCACATGGGACGCCAGCTCAACCAGGTGAGCCACAGCGCCGCCCCATAAATTGTGTATTTCGGACAATTTAATGTGAGTTGCGGCGAATACTTCTCACCCATCCAACTAACTGCGTCAAACTGACCTACTGTGGCTTAAGAACATCCATTTTTAGATTTAGAGCAGCATGTATTGTTGGTTAACGCCACCATGCACCAAGCACAGACTGTTCCTGTGGAGCATTAACAACACACACACACACACACACAAAACAACACACTTCTCTTTGTTGGAAGGCTTTCATGATAACATCAAAGCTAAGTTCAGAAAAGTTAATTCTGTTCTAGCTTGCTGTCAGTTTCTTTTTTTTCTTCCCCCCAGCTCACCTTTAGAGGCAGTTAAAAGAAATCTCACATAAGATCAGCCACCAGCTTACTGTACCTGCTCCACATAAATTAATACAACGACGCGTTGTTGCTTAACTTGTGCTCGCAGCTCAAAGTGATCCAGCGTCTCTACAAAACAGGCCAGCATGTGATCTGCTATCTGTGTGATGCATCAGAGGCTTGTCATGCTGGCGCTCTTGAAAGCGCCGGGCTGCCAGGCCTGGCTGCTGCGTCGTGTTTGTGTTTGTGTGTTTTTGTCTGCAGCCTTACGTAACGATCCAGCGAGTGATGATGATTCTCTCTTTGCTCGCTGGCTGGGTTCACGCTCTCGGTATCATCGCTCTGTCTGTTGCTTCTGACACACATTTGCTTCTCAGACTAATATTTTTTTGACCATTATTGGGAGCGTTTTTTTGTTTTCGCGGCCTCGATCCAAGTTGATTATTTTTGGTGGCAGAGTTACAAGAATGAGTTGCGAACTCATGTTTGCAGTATTTATTGACGCTCTTGAAAAGATCTTGCGTCTCACAGAACCGAAACCGCAAGTTTTTCTCCCCCCGCCACATGCATGTGGGAGATCGTTCACATCACAATGCGAGTGTTCTCTGTATTTCAAGGGCATTTGTAGCATAATTTGTGGCTGGTGAGCCTGTTCAGTGGTGGGACAAACAATTTACTGTTGGCACCGGTATTACAACAACCCTGCCATCGCATTACTGAGAAACAAGTGCTTCCTTCTTTGTTATGCTTCCATGAAAATGCTTAAAATCTGAAGTGTTTTTTTTTGCTTTCTGGCTGCTTTTTAGTCCAGTTTAACCCTTAAATAATAAAACACAGATCACGTTGCTTTCTGTCTAAAAAAAAAAAAGGCTTTAAACTTTACAGATCGGTTTCATAAAATCATTTTTGCAGCACGTTGCGGTTGATGGCTTCCTGCTAAACTCTGTGAGTTTCTTTGGCTCCGGTCGCAGCCAGTGACCTCTGCTTTTTAAAGCATGTTTGACAAATGCACGGCCTGTGATGTGGCTTCGTGTTGACAAGACTTCTGCTCCAGCTCACAGACTCTAATTTAGCTCGGTGCAAAGCCGCACTCACATCTGAATAAAACACATGCGTAAGGTTACAAATGCAGCGCAGCTCGCAAACACCGAAGTATGAGCGGTCTGTGTTGTCCTACCGAGAATCAGTTCTATTGTGTCTGAGGGGCAGGTAGTGTGTCTGCGATAGCCTCACTCAGAGGGTGAACGTCACGCCCCCCTGGGGTCTGCAGGAATTACAGGCAAAGAAAAGAAAATTAAAAAGACGACTTAAAAGACAGGAAGACTCGGATGACGCCATCCTCGTCTTCCTGCCGCGAGTTCTGGAAACGAGGAGACAAAAAAAAAAAAGAAGAAAAAATTAAAAAGCAGGGAAGAGGAGGAGGAGAAAAGAAAGGGAGGCAGCTGAGAGGGGGGAGGAAGTGTGAAGAGGGGATGGTGGAAAGACAAGAGTGAGGAGAAAGAGAGGGAGAGAGGGAAATGAAAAGAAAGAGGCCATTAATTTAGTGCTGTGGGAGGGATCTGAAGGTTACTGAGCTCTCTCTGCCAGGCCCTCCTGGGTTGACTGATGCCTTTGTGAGGAGGCCAGGAACCACACACACACACACACACACACACACACACACACACACACACACACACACACACACATGCGCGCTCCAAGAAAGTTTGGGTTTGTTGCGGCAGGCCAGTTTCGGCAAAATACACACACGCAGACACACACAGATGGTCATTAATGAGCTTCAAAGTGAGAGCTAAATGGGAAACCTTTATTTATTTCCTCTCCTGGTCATGCTACGCTGTGATGCGCCCGAAGATGTGGTGTGTTTTTTTTTTTTTTTTTTTTTCTACTGCGGTCAGAAATCAGAGCGATGTGTGGACCGTGCGAATGTCTCGCCGTGTGTGTTATTTTGGGACGCCGGTTGTTTGTGAGCGCACAGATGTACACATATTAAAAGGACAGTAAGCGGTCGGTGCGTTTTGACGTGCGTGATGCTGTTTGTTGTCAGTGAAAATGGAGTTTAATGAAAGAGACTGAGGGTCGTAAATTCATTGCTTCACCAAGAGGTTGTGCTGTTTGTGGAAGTGTCAGATTTTCAGCTTTCCAACCGTCCTTGAACTGCTCATCTGGGATGCGCCGCTCAGTTGGGAAACTAAACCAAATCTGAGCTTAAAATCATGATATTTAGTTAGAATCCATTCATTCTACATGCCTCATTTAAACCATAAATATGCATTTACTCTATCCAGATTCTGTAAAAGAGCAACAGAGAACCATTGGTCTGCCACCAACAGTCATGTGACCAACCTTTTAGCCAATCCTGGGCTTTGAAGTCTTGATATTTAATCAAAGTGACTGTATTCTATAGGCCTCATTTAAAATATGCCAGGAATAAACTGTCTGCATTAACAAGGTTCTCTAAAAAAAGAAAAAAAACTGCACATTAAAGAAGCTGGTAATGACTCAGCAGCAACCAACAGTCACATAACGAAATCCACCAACCGTCTGGCGGAAATGGGTTGAACTGCAGGTGTGTCGAGCACATAGGAGCAAAATATCAATATTATGTAGAGATACGATTTGGCCAATATTGGGAAAACCAATGGGCACTACAGCTTGTTGGTTGATGTTGGTTCAGTGTAAAATGGGCCCACAGTGAGTAAAAACATTGTGACAGGAGCAGAAAATGCCCTCTGGGTTCAGAGTGTAACGTTTGCTCTAAGAAAAATAAGAAAAAATTCCAGCTAAACCTAGTAAAATAGTAGAGTTTGCAGATTGCAGTGACTTGAGAGTATAAGGGGGGAAAAAAAAGTCTCCCACACTCTGGATCCACTTACATTTTTCTTTTATTCTGATGACATATCAGCCCCTGAGGTCTTCTTCAAGATTTACAGCCAGACTATAGGACAAAGGCGCCGGTATGTTATATAGAAACCATCCCGGTAACACATCTGATGGTGATTAGATAATCCTGTTTCATCACTGGGGTTAGAAGAAGAAAAAAAAACAATTAAAAGACCTTCAGTGAATCAACTCTACAAAACAAACTCAGAATCAAACCTAGAAGAACTGTCTGGTCTCATAGCACATACCTTTAAACTGCGCTCGATCTGTTCCAGCTCTAGTTTTGATGATACCTCCTTTATCGATAGAACGTTTAGCTTTAAATTTACACATCAGGACAAGAAGATCTCAGCAGTTTATTTCACCTATATTTTGAGGGACAACTCTATCAGACAGTTAAATTGACTAAATCATCCATATTTGACACACAAAACTCATTAATCACTTCGTTAGTCGGTACGGTGCGGCAACGCTGTCATTTGTCACCGTCAGCTTTTCTTTTGCTTTTCTTTGGTTTCTGAGGTTGAGGAAGAACCTTCAAGGGAAATTCCAGCAGATGAATCAGTCGTTTCAAAGACGCTACTTATCGCGAAGAGTCTTATCCGATGGAAACATCACACAACGTGACCACACACACGAACACACCTCCTCACTGCGAGGAGCCAAAACAGCTCAACACCTTCGCACACATGTTGGTAATACTTCCTCGCTGTTCGACATGTCACGCCGTACATCATGTGAACACGCATTTGGCAGCTTTCGTGATTCTGTCACCGTTCCGCTGTGGAGCTAAAAGACTCCAGACCTGGACCCAAGTCAGATTTAAGTCACAAAAGTGAGGACTTAAGACTTCAGATTTTACTCCCCCGAAGTCTGAATTTGACTTGAGATTTCAAAGCGAGGTTTCGACCCAGGAATATCCCGGCATAATAACAGAATGACAGCGGAGAGGAGGCCCTGCGTCGCCGCTCAGCTGGAATATTTAAGTAAAGCTTGTGCGTTGAAAGGACACGGTCTCAGCTTTCTGAAGCGCAGCTTTGAAAAGAAAAAGTTTAATTGCTCTGTCATTTTCGTAGTCGGCACCGAGGGACCCGAGCGACTCGCCGTGGACTCGCCCTCGCGACTCGATTTGAGACGAGCCTCTGAGCTTATTTTACTTCATCCTCCATCAAAGAGGTTTAACTGAAGAAACGAGTAGAATTTTTTCCAAAGCTGGCATCAAATGCATCTCTGTTGTGGGAATACTGAAGGTTTTTCCACCATTAATCTGCCCGTTATGAGTGATTTATTGTCTGGTTTATAAGACATAATAAAACAGGGATGAATGCAATTGGCTACACGCAAGATGACATTATGGAGTCTTGTTTTGTCTGAGCAGCACCCCCGAGGAGAACAGCAAGTCCTCAAATCTGTGAACCTGGAACCATAGATGTTTTTATTTCCTTTAAAAAACTGACCTATTACTAATTATCACAACCAATTAATTTTCTTTGGATTGGCATATTGATTAACCGACTAATCATTGCAGCTTTTTATGTATTTGACAGATCCCAACGTTGTACAAATACAGCCTCAGCTCTGGGCGATTTTTTGATCCATTTTTATCCACTGTGGCCTCATTTTTTTTGCTGTAATATATAAAATGAACCTCCATAGAAACAGCACAACCATGACTAAAAGGAGAGGGAACTAAAAAAGATATGCAGTGCAGTATGACACAGTTATAATGCTGTTAATCATAAAAGAGACAAAGCGAAAGTTGAATTTTTTGACTTGTTTTACCAATATATATAATAATAATAAAAACAATGGAATCAACACATACAACATTTTTTCAAGTGCCTACACATGTTACCAACGCTGGGGGTAAAAAAACAGTGTCTCTACGTACTGTAAATAGTATGTACAGGTGCATAAATAAATATATATACACAGCCTGCAGTTCAGCCAAAAACTCTCTGAATTTTTGTCACATGACGGTTGCAACCGGCTTCACGAATGCACAGTTTTTAGTTTTTTTACAACCTTTGTTTTGAGCAAACTATTTATTTTTTTGGAGCAGGTTTGAAATGAGATGTAGAATAAAGTGATTTTTATTCATTTTAAGCTAGAAGTTTTCTGATGCAACAGCCTCCCACAGATGAGTAGTTCAAGGACTAGCTCTGGTTTTTACAGTTCCTCCTTTCACAAATGGCGTAATGTTGGTGATGTTTAACAACAACAAGCCTTTCAAACCCACCCGCGGGTTTGGGTGCTCGCAGCGGTTGAATGACTGGACAGAATTTGTGATTTCGGCAGGAATTCAGAACCAAGGTCTGTAGAAATTAGTTGGTGTAGTAAAGTAAATTGAATAGAAAATCACATTAACGTGTACTAAACAGGCTTTTCATTACTAAGGCTGCGGTTTTCCAAAGCTTTTGCCAGACGCACTAAACGGCTAACAGGAAGCAGTTAAGCAGGGTGATTATTTATTACAGTGAAAACCAAAGCAAGAGGTCGCATGCAGGGATTAGAGCGGCCGCTTTAATACAAAGGTGGACACATGAAAATGTATTCCTGAGAACAACAGTGTTTGAGCAAGTTCTGTTTTTGTTTTTTTTTATCTGAAATGTGCACTTGTGATGAATAAACGACGGCAAAATGAGCTCGTTATGCAAAACTGGCAGAATCTCGATGTGCTCATGTGAATTCCAACTGGCCGGTTAACCTGAGCGTGTCTGATTATGTCTAACGCTGTTCCTCCTCCTCTGTGTGTTTGCAGGAGTTCGGGGCAGCGCCGAGTGTTCGTGCGGGAAGAACCACTTCACGTGTGCGGTCAGCGCATTCGGGGAGTGTACCTGCATCCCGGCCCAGTGGCAGTGCGACGGAGACAACGACTGCGGGGACCACAGCGACGAGGACGGATGCAGTGAGTCCTGGTTTTAAATTTCCTCTACTGTGTCTTTTCGTTTTTGCACAATCACGAACAAAACAGCTGAGAAAAGAACATAAACTTGCTCTTAGTATAGCTGGTGTCCAGGATGCATTTGAAAGTATCCTGACTCACCACATGTAGACTGCGGGTAAAAGCCTGCCGTTAGCTGCTCACTTCAGGCAGGTTTGTCCTCCCTATTTGAGTGTTTTCAAAATCCACTTTGCTTTAAGAAACAATACCAGCAACCGAGCTAGCAAAATTACACACTGAAAGTTTCAAGTCCTGCTGAGGATTTGGATCGTGCAGGATGGCCGCCCTGCTACTTTAACCACAGTGCTCGTCTCCCTGCACGCAAATGTTCCACCAGAACAATGCCAAGATGACTGTGTTTGGCTTAAACAAATATAAACAAGCCAGTGCGTATATCAGACTGATAATGAAGCGCGTTTTGCACAACAGAACGGGCTGGGTGAGCAGAGCTAGCTTTGAAAGTGATGCTTGCCCACTTGGTGTCAGCTTTACTAAGAGACTGTAAAATAAACTTTTGTTGCTGATTTGTCCTCAGAGCTTAGAAGATATGTGATCTATCAGCTTTTAATTAAAGGTTATTTGGCACAAGTGATTAGATGTTAGGGGTCAAAGATGATCTTAAGGATAAGGGACACTCCTCGGAGGACAACAATGTCTACATTCTGGTCGGGGAGGACAGACGCTCTGAGAGAGGAATACACTGGAACAGCGAGCTCCAAACAGGAGTTACCATTTACTTATGATGCAGTTCCCTTCCACACCTTGAGTCATGTGTGTCAGCTTGGATTCATGTGAGCTGGAGGTGACCACTTGTCTTGTAAAATCAATAAATCAGGACTCCGGAAGGGAATTTGCCCGAAGTTAAGGATGATCTTTTTCAAATTTGGAGGTCAAAAGTCACCATAAGCTCACAAAACATTTTTCTGGACGTAATTCAAGAATGTATACGCAAATTATGACAGCATTCCACACAAATGTTTGATCGGATAAACGTGAAGATGTCGACGTAAACTGCAGCTCGTCCACAAAACGGTCCAACCACACAGCGGTTCTTCTAGCATATTTTGTACTTGACTAAATCAAACATGTTTTCTCATCAGCCGTTTATTTCATTAAGTAACTGAGTTCAAATGTTAAATGATCCATGAAGCAAGATTCCTGTCTAAAGATCTAAAATCTTAAACCTGATTAACAAAACAAGTACAATTATTACAAATATCTCCTGGGCGTTCTACATTAACTTGGAGCTTGTGAAGTTTGTGACACTCAGTGGTAAAGACATATTTTGGTTTGAGCCAAATTAACTGGATTTATTTTGTACTAAAGTCGTTTCTATTTCAAAGATTCGATGTAATATTAAATCAAGTTTCAAAGATGTTAGTTTAACCAGCTTGCCAGATGTAGTTGTAAAAAAAAAAAAAAAAAAGTAAATTGGCAGCTCTCCACTGCGTATTATGCATGATCCCCTTGAGCAAGGCATTAAAGTCCCACCGCTCAGCCAAGAATCTGATCGTTCTTGGCAGCGCCCCGGTGCAAATTTGCGCCTGACTTCTGAATTTCGCTATAAAGGTGCAAGTGTGCCGAGGCAGAGCTCTCCCGCATAAATAGTGAAGAACAGTACGAAAAAAAATATATATAATTGAGCTCATATGGATCCCATCATCACCCAGTGAAACAGGGAACGGGTCACTGGTCAGGCGGGGTAGTGTTTCTGAGCCTCTGCGTGGTGTGTTTGCCCCGTGCACAAAAAAATGCTCCAGTGACTTTTGGCACCGGACGAGGTTTGGCTGCAGGGGGAAGTCTTGGCAGCGGAGGCAGACAGGAGAGTTTTTTTTCCTGCAGAGCTTGTCAGTTTGTCGAGTGGGGGAGATCTTCGCCGCTTTTCTTTTACACTTGTGTGCATCCATGTCAAATGTCACCGTGAGGGTCCGAGCAGCAGATGCAGCTCTTTAGCTTGACGTGGTTGTGTCTGCGCGCCCGGGTTCTTTCTCCATCAGTCTTCCTCTGTCACATTAAGCTAGTTAGGGGGCGGGAGAGGGGATGCTAAGTGTTATTGATCTCCGGCCCAGTTGAATGTTCAGTGGGTCTGATCGCCACGCATCGATCGGCGGCGCGTTACTTATTTAAGGAGACACATGGAAGCAGCTGACAGATATCAGAGCATCTCGCCGGACCTTCCTAATCCATTAGTACTGTCTGATCGATCCTCCGCTCCGTCGCTCTCTTGGACTTACTCCAGTCGGTCTTGTAATCGCGGTGCTAATATCACACAGATTCATGATGTTATACTCGGATATTGTGACGTAAATGTGCTGTCCTGCTGCTGCATCAGCTGAACCAAAGTCTCACAACGTTTAGTAAAATGCTCAAGATGTAAATTTATAATTTCGACGGACATGAATTCTGCCTGTCGTTGGCACCCTGAAGCAATAAATCATCAAATCTTATGATACTTTATGATATCTGTAGCTTGTCCCTGTCTTTCACATGTGACAACTTCATGTTTGTTTTACTTTCATATGATTTTAGATTTAATATTTTGGGATTTTTGACAGTCGAATAAAACAAAAAAAACTGTATTTGAAGGTTTTAACTGTAGGAAACTGTGACAAATTGTATTTTATAACCTCTAAGGGATCTAAGGTGCCCCAAGATGATTAAATTGAGAACAGTTTTAATTAAATAAATGCTTGTTTTACAGAATTTTTCTTCTGCATTTTTTTTCTTACGGACACATTCACGTCTTCAGGCCTCTAATAATGTTCATGTTGAACTATTTATTCAAGAAAAGTCACTTTTGACCTGCTCGCAAATCACTTTCACGTTGCACACTATCTTTTCGCAGCGGTTTGTCGATATAGGTATTGATTTGTTTTAAGGGATCGTAGGCCAAAGAGGTCAGAAACTCTGTTATTGACTAACTTCATCACTGAGTCTTTTATTTATTTATACATTACGAAAAGCTCCACAGATCAGGCGAGGATGCATTCTGCCGAAAAAGTTCTTCAGTTACTCAAATGTCAAACATGTATTTGCAGTTCTAACTTCTTTTGATTGAAAACTGGCTAAAAGTTTCTTCCCCTTCTTGGATTTAGTCCTAACTGCAATATTCATTCTGTCAGGGAAGGAAAGATGTAATATTCACGTGTTTGCTTTTTGAAATTAAACGAAATTGCGCGCATGTGTTGGCTGAAAACCTTTCCGTGCTCGTGTGTCGCCGGGGAGAATCGAGGACCGCGTGACTCGGCTCGCGTCGCGCTGATCGAATCGGCTGAGTCGGATCGTGCAGCCGAGGGGTGAAGTTTTAGGGTTTTTAACTGCGTTTTCTAAACACGGCGAGAGAATTGATTGATTATGAAGGCACACTTTCATCGCGCCGCTTGCACAATTCAGCAGGATCAGGCAGACGTGCGTGACCGCGAGAATATTGAATCACAACGAACACACAGACACACGGTTGTGCTGAATCGTGGCTGCGCAGTTTGTGGCATCCAGACTGGGTTTGAAGTTTTAACGCATTTATCATTTATACCAATTTAACAATTTCCAGACAAAGTACAATTGTCCCGAGTCTCCCTGGAGGAATGTGCGCGGATGGAAACAGAGGCAGAGCGGCCGAGCGCGTCTATGAAGCTATCTGTGTAAACGTCTGATCTAATTACGACGTGGAAATCATGTGGAAATTGTGTAGTGCAGCTGTGGCCGTTCTGTGTGTGTGTCTGGAGCGGGTGTGTGTTGGTGTCTTGTGCTTACGTTCCCCTAGATAAAGTTTCATAGCCCCACAGAGACGGGGAGTGGGAGTGGAGAAGAGTTGACGAGGGACTACGAAGAGCATGTAAGACTTATCGCTGTGTGTGTGTGTGTGGAGCAGGAACTCTGTGTTACTGTGAAGGAGTTGCTGTTGTGTGAAGGTGAGGAGGAAATGGACTTTACAGCCACGGCTTCTCCTCTTCACCTCCCATAACATCCGCGTGTTTATACTGGACCACACTGGGTGGAAGGTTCTCTGCCGGCCCGTCGTAAATCTGTCCTTTTGAAAACAAAATCAAAGTTAAAGGTCCAAAGCGGCGTGTTTGCAGCGGGTTTAGCCGCCCCACTACCAATCCTATAATACCCATATTCCCACTGACAGTTTTTGGATGAATGCTATGAAGGTTTTTGGATCCGTTCTTCGTGCTGTTCCAGACGTCTATCGGTTTCCATCAGTTTCTGTTTCATATCTGTTGGTAGCAGTGATGTCCTGATATGGTCTCACCGGTTGGGACTGATTAGGGCATTTTTTAACTGATGGGTATCAGTTTTATTCAACAAACGTCCTTATCATCTTCTTCTTCTTCTTGTTCTTCTTCTTCTTCTTCTTCTTCTTCTTCTTCTTCTTCTTGCTCTTGTTCTTCTTGTTCTTGTTCTTCTTCTTGCTCTTGTTCTTGTTCTTGTTCTTCTTGTTCTTGTTCTTCTTCTTCTACTACTTCACCTCCTCCTCCTCCTCCTCCTCCTACGTCTTCTTCTACCACTTTTTCTTCTTTGTGTTCCTTTCAACTACTCCTTCTTCTCCTCCCGTTTCTTCCTCTTCATCTTTTTCTACTCCTCATAGTTCTACATCTTCCTGTTCTCCTCCTTGTCCTCCTCCTTCATCATCTTCTTCTTCTACTACTTCTTCTCCTCCTCCTGTTTCTTCCTCTTCATCTTTTTCTACTCCTCATAGTTCTACATCTTCTTCATCTTCGTGTTCTTCTACTATTTCTTCTTCTCCTCCTCCTGCCGTTGCGTCTTCTTCTTGTCTGTCCCACCAACCATGTCTCCCAAATCTCCATCAGGTTTTCTGAGGTATTTCTATCTCGAAGTTGTTCATCCAGTTTGTTCTTGGTCTACCTTCGGGCCTCCTCCAAATCAGATGTATCTATATTATACTCACTGGACGGCATCCAGGAGGCTGATAAGATGCTGTATATCTTTAGATGGCCCCTTTCTTTAAAAAAACAACAACAAAGGAACATTGGTTCTCCTCAGGCATCCTGCTGGAAGTCCAACCTTGTATCTCAGCTGACGTTACAAAAGCAAGTCAGATTGTAAATGTTGAAATAATGGCTGCACTTGTTTTTGCTTCAGGAACTGTTGAGACATGAGATGCAGCTCCAGGAAGTCTAATCTGAGTTTTAAAAAAAATGCACATTAAAAGTTTTATGATGCCCTGAGACAGGATTTTACAACTCTATAAAGTTATCGCGGCCAAAGTTGTTTTATCTCCCTGCACAGTGTTGATAACATCACAATGAAGTCCTGTGTTCATGTCACAAAATCTCTGAAACTGATATGTCAATAGTACTTAGAAATCTGATTATGAATGCAAACATCTATGTTTGGACAAAGTTAAAGCTGACGGCTCTCCTGTGGAGTTTTCTCTGTAAGTAAACAGATGTTTGTGCAGATGTTGTGTGTGCACATATTTGATTGGCCACCACTGAGCCTCGCTGGATGGTGTCATGTTGTGAGCCGGCTACATTTCCACTTCAGGCTTTAACTTTTTTTTTTTTGCCCGACAACCCTGTGGCTCGGATTCCCTGCTGAGTCAACAGACTGGTCTCATTCAAGTGAGCTGTGCTTTTCAATACCAGGACCAGAGTGGATCTGAACACAGCCTCAGATCAAACCCAGACTCCCTGCCACTGAAACTCATTTTGGCTTCAGGTATACACAATCTCGTTCTGTTCCACTATCCAGAGTTCATAGCAGTATTTGAGGGCTGCAAGATAAACTGGGAAATCAAGAGTTTTGCCCTCGGGCTCGATTCGTCTTTTACAGTGACAGTCTGGTACAAACACTCGCATCACTCTGTCGATCTCGTACTTCATTTTACTCGCACTTGTTCAGCTGTGAAGTTGGCTGGCTGTAATTTTCGAAACACTAGACTCAAACTTCAGAATAAATCAGTGGAAGAACATGTGCGATAGCTGCGCGGGCGAGCTTAGCGTGTCATGGTGCAGCGCAAAAAAAAAAAAAAAAGCCCCCGAAAACTTAAACATCTCTGATTAGATCAGTGCGTGACTCTGTCGTGATTATCAGAGGCCTTTTCTGTTTCCACACCTCACTAGATAAAGAGCAGGAAGAGCGTGTTCTTGGGTCACACATCTCAAGGACAAGACACTAATTAGCCCTGATGAAATTTAATGATGGCATAACTCACAGACGTTTCATCAGGTTAATAACGCCCCCCCCTCTTTTTCTTTTTTTTTTTTTCATTGATACAGCTGTCTGAGCTCGGGGTTGTGCACAGCTCCGGATGGCACATAGGCACACTTTACTATGTTTGATTGCAGGCCAAATGCATGAGCTGTGAGAGACTCTGGCATGAAGCGCTGCTCCATTAGAGGAATATATGTTTATGTTCTTGGCAGTCGGCTTCACATCCATAAACCCCCATTAGGAGAAGGAAGGGTGCGCGCTGCCATTGTGAATCTGGTTCCTATGGAAATGGCAGCGAGGGCTTTATTGTGTTGAAGGTTGTGCAGTGGGAGGAGGCAAACAGAAGTGGAAAGTGAATGAAAAGGGAAGGACAGAAAAATGATGCTTGCTTCGTGTTGTGGCCGGTGCATTCAGCTAAACCTCCTACGGCTTTCCACCTCACGGAGGCAATTTTATTTTTTATTTTTTTTTCCTGTAAATAGTTCTGTTGTGAACAGAATCATGCTTTTGTATTGAGAGACAAAGTCAAAGCCAAATGTGGAAAAGTGCAATTTGGTTTGAGGGAAGGATGGACGTGGGCGATAACATCTTTGGTAAAACAGTGTTGTTGAAACCAAATTATAATTAATCATATTTTCCCCTTGTGATCAGATTTTGAAAGTGAAATTTGAGAACCACCAAATATTTGGTGTTTTTTGCCAGAGGACTTGGATTTCCAGACATCTCGCTGTGAGGGTGCAGACTGCCAGTAGCTGGATACCCTTCTTCCCACTAATAACATGAAATACCATCTCTAGAACAAGTTGTTTTGTTTGATCGAGCAGCAGTCTCCAGGGCTGGAAAAAAAAAAAAAGAAACCTCATGGACGAGCAAAAAACTGTAGTTCCTCAAATGGCCACTTGAGGCTGATTTAAACGGTGACTCAGTCCCCATAGACCTCCATGTTAAAATGTCCAACTTTACAGCTGAAATCAACATGATTACAGACTGGTACAGAACATAGTTTTGGTCTCCATAGCTAACTTCTCTGTTAAGGACAACTGCACAGGGAGTGAATTTTGAAATGACGTACAAGTTTAAATGGTATTAAGGCTTAAAATGATGCATAATTAAGGGTGTGGTCGATGCATGGCTCACCTCAGCTCCACATCCGCTCCCACTGTAAATACAAAGGGCTCTTTCTGAGCTAAAAAAAACACAAAGACTGTGTTGTTTAGACGGTCATACACTCATAAAAACATAACCTGCCAGTAGGTCCCCCTAAATCCTAAACACTGGAACTGCAAATACTTTTTTGGTCATTTAACAAATGGATTGATGAGAAAAAGCTGAAGCTCTACCTCAACATTCCCACTTATTTACCTGTGAGACTGAGGAGTAAAGACTGATGGGTGACACCATGGATGGTTAGGAGGTCTACCTTAAAATCAGGGCTCAAGTCAGACTTAAGGAGGAAAACAACGGACTCTTGTGAGACTTGTGTTGATATGAACTCAGATTTGGCCACAAATAGCATAGATATTTAACTAGTAAGGATCTTGGCCATAGGTTTTGAAGAAAAACACAATTAACACAGCTTTGCTTGGAAAATGTTTAAATGACCTGCCATTTTATTAGCCAGGAAATCTGAAAGAGCTCAATCTGGACATGCAGTTTTGTTGCAAACACTGTTTCTCTTGGACGTGACCCAGAAGACATAAAGACACCTCTAGTGGGTATTTGTCTTGAACTCAAGTGGAACTGAAGGAAGAAGTCTCAAAAGAGATGTTTTTTTTTTTCTTTCTTTTCTTTTTTTAATACCGTGGATGTTGTTTTTGTAGGTTCTGGCCTTCGTTCTGCAGCTACAGTGACGTTTTTCGCATCAGCTTCTTTGCAGTGCTGCGAGCTTGTGGTGAAAAGTTTAGTCACGGTCACATGATCACACAGGCTGTAAACAACAGGCTGTTGCCATCCTGCTTCTCTGCATTCTGCGGGTTAATAAATGGGGAAAATAAAAAAGCCATTGTGATTTATCTAAACATGATGCAACAAGAGGAGCTTTGAATGCAGGCCTTGTGAACTCTGCAGAACGGTTTTATTTCTTACCGTGCGTGACTCACTGTTGTGTCTTCTCTCGTATCTTATCTGGCTCTTCGTTTTCCTGAACCTGACTTCCCAGTTCGAGGCGGCACAATTTATTAACGAGACGTTCACAACAACGGTTACCGCGGCAGATAAGACGCGATAAACCGGGACGACTTATACGTCTTCTGTTGTTTCGCCATTCATCTCCTCCCACCTCGTCCTCCTCCCTCGCTGTTTCAGGTCACCCTTCAACTTACTCTCTGCATTTCACTTTCGCCGAAGGAAGCTCAACACTGTTGGGAGTCCTGCTGAGTTGAAAGCAGCCGAGGTTGTGAAAGAGTAAATGATTTCGGCGAGTGAGGAGACGGAGGTGCAGGGGAGATACGTGTGTGTGTGTGTGTGTTTGTCGAGGGTGGATGTGAGATGAAATGGAAGAGGAAAATCTCTGTTGTGTGTGATTGAAAGCGCCGCATGAGGTTCCTCTGCTGTCGACTCGCACAAGCCTGCGAGGTTTGGGAAACTGGTGTGTAGTAAAAAAAAAACTCCAAACACTCGCAGGTACATACAAGGACACGCGTTTGCTGCACCGACTTGTGAGGACCCTCCTTTGGATGCACTTGAGGATATTTGTCAGGTTTAACCAGGCCTCCAGGTGGTGTTATGTTTACCGTATTCATGAGAAGAATTCATTTGAGCAACTCACTGACTCCACGCTCGGTGACTGTAAATGTTCTGAGGGCTCGTGAACTGTCACCTGTCAACGCTGACAGAAAGGGGAAAAAAAAAAACCCTTGACAAGCTGCTTTGTCTACAGATTGGTGGTTCCTTATTGTGAAGTCGAAATGCAAGAAACACATTTAGCAACGATATTAAAGAGCCCATGTTAGGTTAGAATAGAATTAAAAAAAATAAATTGAATAAAACTTTATTGATCTCTTTGGTGTAAAACCTCAGGGAAATTGTTAATTTATTATGCACACTTACAGGTTTTGTTATGCTATTTTTGGGGTCTACTAGAACATGTTTACCTGCTTTAATGTTCCAAAAAAATGTATTTTCCTCATAACCTACATTACTGCAGCAACTCCTCTCACAATCAGTTTGAAATGCCCCATTTTAGTTCTCCACAAGGTCCCCCTTATGAAAAAACAAACTGCTCTGATTGGTCAGTGGGTCTGATGAAAGCAAGCAAACTACAAAGATGTAGATGACTCCTTCAGTGTTTAAGGACGTGCCGAACTCGGCGCCATGCAGGCGTCATGCAAACATGTTACATGATGATGTAGATAAGCAACAAAAGAAAAGCCTGGACTTCAAATCGAGGCATTCCAGGGAGGTAAGGAGCAGGTTTCTGCAGAACAGACAGTTTGCTGAACTTTTGCATGCACAAAAAAGCTTTAACAGAGCCCATAGCACATAGTATTGGCTCTTTAAAGTGCAAAATGTTTTAGAAGTTGAATTATTTTGATGCTTAATGTCGCCTCTTTTCAAGCAAACTGAGTTTTAGCTCGCTCAAAAGTGTAAAACCGAGTCCTGTTTGCACAAATTTAAGGCTAATTCAAACCCTGATTAGGCCACATTAGATCACGTTTGATCTGTCTGACAGGAATTAGTCTTTTGATGGACCTTTATTTCTGCCGTAACAACCTAATCCTGACCCTGGGCCCAAGGACAGAGTTGAAACCAGTCCCCTTAACAAAGCGACTGAGAGGACTGACCCACTGTGTCCTTGCGACAAAATCTCCAAAACTAAAACCGGTTCTCACAAGGGCATCGATACAAACTCTCTCACACACACACACATATAAACCACCAAAAAATAAGAAATACCCCCTCCGTCCTCTAATCCACCGCTCTCTGCAGTCTCAGCCAATCAGAGAGCAGCTGTGACCGCAGGAGCAGAGAAGATTAGGACCACATCCTCTCCTTCTCTACATGTCACTTTCTCCCTGCATCCCTTCATCTTTCCCCTCCTCTGTCCTCGCATCCTTCTTCTCTCTGCCCTCTGCCCACGGGAAACCTCCCCAACTCACTTTTCTTTTGACCCGAGAGTTTCTCATTTATTTCCCCCTATGTGGCTGAATTCTCTCCCTCCGCTCGGTTTGTCTCTCTTCCTGTCTCTGTCCCCCTTTTGTCTCTTTCTTCCCGTCGTTGTTTGGACACATTAGCATAATCCTCCTCCTCTCCTTTCTCGCCGTCTTTCTTTTCGTCCAATGCTCGCCCCGTCCTTCTCCTCCACCTCCCTCCTAAATATTTACTCCCTGCTCGGTAAACGAGGCGGGCACACTTGTTCACACAGAAGAGGACACGATTAGAGGCTGATTGAGGGCAGGGAAAGTGACAGAAGCGAGAAGAGAGACAAAGAGGGTTGTTGGTCTGAGGCCCGGCTTTACCTTCTTTGTAAATCTTGTACTGGCTTGTTTGAGTAGCTTTTAAATGCTCTGTGTGGAGTTAAACGGTGCAGAGGTGATGGATTAAAGCTTTTAAAGAATTACTATGATTATTCCACATTACAGGGGTTCAACTAGGGAGCCAGTCCATTTGGGGGATCGATATTTTACAGTTTCTCATGATGTATTCGATAATGAAATTCAATTTATTAAAAAAAAAATCTTTAAAAATCACAGTTTAAAAGCAGATTAATACGGATGTTCACTTTTCTCTGTGACTAACAACCTAAATTAACCTTTGACTTATAGATTGATTTTACTCTCCTAAGTTTGGTTTTAGATTGCAAGCAGTATTTCACCTGATAAATACGATGCATTTCTATCCACCAAGCAATTAGTAAAGATAATAATGAGCTGTTTAGCCTGTTGAACCCAAACATCTGTTTTTTTTGTTGTTGTTGTTGCTTTGTTTTAAATTCCAGAAACTGTAAAAATTGAAAAAATTATTGGACTTTGACTTTTCCATTGGTCCTTGAACTCATCATCTGTGACAGTTGGTCATGAAAAATAACCTGCTGGCCAAAAAAACATCCAAAAAATCCAAGAATTTTACTTTCCTAAGGTTGACTTTAAATTGTAAGAAGTATTTTGCCTGATAAACACGATGCATTTCTATCCACCAAGCAATAATAAATATATTAATTAGCCAATTAGCCCGGTGAGCCACCAAAATCTGCAGGTGTGTTTAAAAGGCACGCCATATTGTTATTTTTTTCAATAAAAAAATGCCAATGTGACACCATTTATCAGAGCCAGAAACTGTGAAAACGGAGAAGTTTTTTGGTTTGCGAATGTCCTTGAACTCATCATCTGTGATATTCAGTTATCTAAAGCACTTTATTCTACATGTTTCATATAAAAAAATATCCAAAAATAATCTGTTCACTTGAGCCACATTCTGTAAAAAAGCAAACAATTCTCCATTCTTTGCCCCAGTTTGTTTATAATTAATTTTCCTGCAGATTTCAGGAGGTGACGTCGTTTTTCTGCAGCTATGATATAAACCAATCAGAGTTTATTTCATAACGATGACTCAAAGCAACAAACTCGTCTTTTAACTCGTACAAACTGTAACCGTGTCATGTTTATCTGGATTTACACGAGTCCCGTATTAACATCGTTGTACATCTCCAGCTTCTCGCGTTGCCAGATGAATTTGGCAGCGAGAAGCTTCGCCTGGTTCAACCTTTATCACTTGGCAAAAGCGCTTGATTGTGTTGGCCGTTGTCAGAGCCTCTGCCTACGCCGCGGTCTCATTGAAAGAAAGAGGAGGCTGCGGCGATGCGTGTTTGCTGAACGCACCCCAGATCTGCCGGCTTACCTCTCAATCTGACGCAGCTTGGACTTCAGGCTGCTGCTCCTCTCGGCGACAGTTTACCGGTTCAGGAATGTGAGATCAATAAGGAGGCATTTGAGCCGCACACGGATGTCTGAGCGAAGCAACACTTTCATTCCCCTCATGTGACGGCTCCAATCAGAGTAGCAAAGAATCATTGGAATGAGATTACGAAAGAGTTGGCTGCCGAGGAGAATACATTTACCGCAGGTTGGCAGCGTTCTGGGTCGGTGCCAGACCGACGAGGGGAGCGAATCTGGATGTCGAGAATTGAAAATGCTTAAACACACACTGAGCACTTTGCAATTCTTCATTATGTTCGCTGCAATTTCATTAATTACACAATAATTCTTGGTGGATTGTTTTTGACAGCCAGACTAAATAAACAATTTGCAGACATCACCTCAGGCGCTGGGAACTTGTGGTTCGCTCTTATCGTCATCTCTGACATTTTATAGGCTGAATAATTAAGAGGCTAATTGAAAATGACGATTGATAGATTTATGGTTGCGGGCGAAAGGCGAAAATATACAGCGGAGGGTTTAGAGGAGCGAGTTTCCACTTTTGTAAATGAAAAACGATTTATAATGTGCTCGGCAGTTACCTGGGTGTGTTTTTTGTGTCCTGTTGTGGTGCCAGCATGCTCGTTGTTTGGCTCACGTGGGTTGAATTCGGCTGCAGGGCATCTACGACCCGGAGCTTCCATCCAACCCGAACCTTTAGAACTTGTCGGGGGTTCACCTGATTTTCCACAGTTGTCTTTTGTTGCGAATAAATGAGCTTGTTGATCTTATTGCAGGACACGTGCATTCATCTAATGTCACACAACCAGACAGACGACCGCAGCTGTGTTTGCTTTTGCTGAATCACTTTTTGTGCGCCAGAGTGCACGTGTGTGCGCATGTTCATTACCTGCCTGAGCTCTTCTCAAACCGTCCCATTGTCTATAATCAAAGCTGCGCTGGCACGCGGAGTCAATCTTTTGTCCCGCCTGTGGGCTCCGGGGCGGTTCTGCTTTGATCCGGAGCAAGACGTCTTGACAACAGTTGGACAGATTAGCAGCCGATTGAAAATGAATGGCCATCTTTAATCCGGCGGCTCGGTCGTGTCACAGTTTCCACTTGTGTACAAAGGATGTAGAAAAATCTCAAGTGCGGACAGCCCTGGAATTTACCGAGCACCGTCGTGATCCAAAGGAGATTTAGATTTTAATTCTGCTGCTTCCTCTGCTGCCACCATCGGGTCACGCGTATTACTGGGAGTCATGATTACTGGAGAGATGATGCGGCCTATCTGGAAGTTGATTTAATGTCGACTCTTGTTTGTTAAAAGAATCTAATGCTCACCGTCTTTACCCCAAGAAGTCTCTTGGTGGTTTTTGGGTTTCATTTTTGCCTTTTGAGCAATATAATGCAGTTATAATGCCAGAAATCCTAGAAAAAATGAACGAAAATTGAATTTCCTTGATTACTTATTTTGCAAAAACTAAACTAAACCTAGAGCCAGCGTATATGATATTTTCCCAAGTGCCCATTAGTGTTGCCAATATTTGAAAAAGAAAAAACTAGGACTCCACATACTATTTTAACCTCCATTTTCAATATGTTTCCATATTTGTCTCCTCCCTACTGTGTGCACACAGCCTGCAGTTCAGCTGAAAAGTCACAGAATTTTTGTCGCATGACTGTAGATCGCAGCAGAACCACTAATGGCTTCACGGTTGTGGAGAAGAGCGCAGAATTTTGTGTTTTTGGCAGAATCTTGTTAGGTTGAAAGCTTTATTTTTGGCAAATTTTTAAATGAGATATGTAGAATAAAGTTTGGTTAAGCTCCTCGACTGACCTGATTGTCACAGGTGAGTAGTTCAAGGACCGTAGGAAAGCTGATAATCTGACAATTGTTTCTGTTTCTACAGTTTCTGGCTCTGGTAAATAGTGTAATTTTAGCATTTAAAGATTACATGCCTTTCAAACCAGCTGATGGGTTTTGGGGTTGTTAATAATTTTAGTTAATTTATAATATTTTCATTGTTTTTTTCAAGACTTCTTTTTGACCATCATACCATCATCTAGTTCTTACTAATCATACTTGATTAGATAATGGCCAAGTCACCCTGAATACGATACATAAACAGATGAATTACCGCTGCAGTTGGGTGTCAAAATGTCAAGAAAAGTGGAGAATTTATGACTTCATTGAGCCGGTGACAGATAATCCTAATAGCCTTATAATGTCATAATTAGAGTGCATTAGAGTATTTCCTGTCATTCAGCGTGCTAAGAAGAAACCGTGTGGGTTGTGTGGATGACAGCGCTCGAGTGTTACTCACTGGTGTCAAGCACTCGGCACAGATTTGTCATAGCAACAAGCGAATGTTTCTGCATTAATCTGCCGTGATGGACGGCAAAATGTCTCGTGAAGACGCCGCAGATCTTCCACGCGCTCGTGCATGTGTGCGGTTCATTCATTAAACCTGCTGCTCTGGTGTGTTTGTGCTTTTACACGAGCATCTGTTTTCTTTGTAACATTAAGCTTTGAGCTATTTTAGAGGGAGATATTATGCTTTTTATTGTACTACATGTATTTGCGAAGAGTTTACTCATAACCAGAAATTGATTTGATGTGTATATACATAAAGCTACGCAGCAGAAAATTAGGTAAAGTTGGTTCAGTTTGATCAACTGAGACATAAAAATGCTACTTAGACATGAATACATTTACATTCATAGT
>NW_007578849.1:234438-247219 GCF_000690725.1 Stegastes partitus
TAAACAGTTTTTGGTCAGTGGTTTTGAGTTTTCTCTCTGGTTTCATACACCAGACTGTGACTAACGCTGCAACGAGGTGATTGATTTTTCTCTCCTCTGGAAGCTGGTAAACATAATTCTGCGACGGGTTTTCGACGGGTTTCTGGATGCGAGGTGGCGTTGCGGCCGAGGCGAGGCAGGAGGTCTGTTTACTGTAGAGGTGGAGGAGGAACGAAGAAAGCCCATCACACAAGCCGCCGGCGGACACGCTGCCAACAAAAACTCTGCTGGCAGCGCCACACTCTGCTCCGACGGACTGAAATATGCGCTGGCCGCCGACCAGAGCTGCTTAGAATCAGATAAGCCACCTCTGTCGGGATCGGCTATGAGAGGAAAATAAAGAGGGAGCGGAGGAAAAGAGAGTGAGACCGAAGAGAAGGGACGGAGGGGATTAGTTAGAGTTGGCCGGGCGGCATGAGGGAGATACTTTAAATTCTGAGAAATAATACGTTTTGTAGCCTTACAAAGTGTAAAAATAGTCGGCGGGCTCATTTTTTATAATGTTATAATGAGCTTCAGTGTGCTCTCAGCTTTTAGATTGGAAATGAACTGAGTCAGAAGTACCGAATGCATTGTTCGGGCTTTGCTAAAACAAATTGGATGTCGTTGCCCCAGACAGTTAATGGCCCTTTTCTTATGCTGCCCATTATTTTAAGATCTTCATTTAGGAATTAAAACGGGGAAAACAAATGCAGTCCGTTCCATTTAGCATGCTAAATAGCCGGGTACATTTGAGGTTTTTGTACCTGCAGGCTACAAAAAGTCTGAAATAAAGACTATTGAATAAAGAGCAGAATCAAATCTCTTTACATGCAGGAACGCTTTTGGTCAGAGGTGAAGACATCGGAGACCTTCAGGGTTATTAACCGAGCTGATTAAAGAATTTGTATCGTGAATCGAACAGTTTCTACACTCGTGAATCCGCTAATGGAGGATTTTCCGTCTTATCTCTGCGTATTCTTCGCGGTATGACGTGCTTGCTTAGAGTTTTTTTTTAAGTCTCCGTGTGCCAAATCCCTCGCTTCTTGTTAGACTGTTTTGTCGCTCTCTCGAGTCCACATCTGTTTTGCCGGTCTCTCAGCTGTCCGGCCTCCCATCCTTTGAGCCGGTGTGATAAGCGACACTTAGGCAGATATATTAGTCCCATTAGAGCCACTTGATTCAGCTGCTCTACAGTAAAGGGGAGGCCATTAACTCTGCTGCTGAAGGCCACTTAAAGACGACCACATACGTCTTCCAGAAGACACACACACACACACACACACACACACACAAAGACACACTGAAGCTCTCGCTGCGCTGCTCAGTAATCGACAGAGCTCATTATTTCCATTTAAAAACATATTGCAAACACAAAAAGCTGCAAAAGCGGAGAGAAGCCAAACAGAAAGATGGAGCTTTTTTCCACTCATTGCACATTTTCTTGCTGGAATATCATCCGCACAACCTTTGGCTTTGAATATCCGCTCCCGAGAATTTTAGCCTTCGCCTGAAAGCTGAATTGAAAGCACTCGACAGGATCGGTTCTTTTCAGAATCCCCGTAACTCTCGATAGTTCAGGCTTGCCACAAATATTCCATTCATCTGTTGTGCCGGGGTCAAGGCAGATATTTCACAGCTGGACAAAGGTGTCTGTGGAAATGTTTCACCCAAGGAGCTCTATTAAAGGTGTTCTCTTTCACTCCAGCGTAGGTCACTTCACCTGCACTTCACTGATGCATCTGCTGGAATAATTTACACCGAAGAGCTGTGTCTGTATTTCATTTTTCTGGCTCCGTGTTCGACATCAGGTCACACAACGGATTCACACTCTGGTGTGACCGTCTTAGAGCATCCGAAACAAACAATATCTGTAAGTACCTCTGGAACAATAACAGACGGCGTTGTTTGTTATTATCCGGCCAAACTAACTCTTCAACCCGAGCAGTTTCTGGGCATTTTTACCTGCTGTGGGCTCATTTTTCACCACAATACAAAGTCCTGTGCCTCTATGGAAACAGTACAAGCTTGGTTTTAAGTAGAGGGGACTGAAGAATGCCTTTTGTGCAGAATAACAAAGTTATAATGCCATGAATCATAGAAAAGGGAAGAAAATGGGTTATTTAATTTACAAAAATCGAAAAAAAAATCTGGAGTGTACAACATCTGTCCAAGTTCTCACAGCTGTTAGCAAGTCTGGAAAAATAATCTGTAGATGTTTTACTCCTTGTATTTTTAATTTGATTCCATGCTGCTTTTCATCAGCACAGCCTGCAGTTCAACCCAGTTCAGCTCTAAAAGTCTCTGAATTTTTATCACAATACTTCTGTTCACAGCTGAGTCATTAATGGCTTCACGGTTGCGCCGGGAAACCCAGAATTTTTTGTTTTTTACAGAATCTAGTTTGTTCAAATTACTTTATTTATATTAGCGGATGTTTGTGGAGAGAGGCAAGTGATTTTGCTAAAAATAAAACATTTTTAAGCTTAGATTTCCTTTCCCCACAAAACCCAAAAGTCTTGTAATAAAAGTTTAATGCTTGTTGACTCTTTATGATTTATGAATCATACGTGATCACTGTCGCTCGCTGTCAGGTTTCTGAACGGGAGAGCGACTTGTGATGACGAGACTTGCAGATTGTGTGCGTTTGTGTGGGAATGACCGCTGGAACGCAAGTGGGAATTCTGGAGCTCGGATGAGAAAAGCTCATCGGTGAAGGTCAGGACGTCTGCGTGCTCGGACACATGTGAACTTAGCCG
This sequence comes from Stegastes partitus, assembly GCF_000690725.1. Lineage (NCBI taxonomy): Eukaryota > Metazoa > Chordata > Actinopteri > Pomacentridae > Stegastes > Stegastes partitus. The sequence continues at coordinate 237,216 of NW_007578849.1, forward strand.
CACTCGTCAGGACGCACTCGTCAGGAGGAGCAGTTTGGAAAGGCTCCGGGGCGTGACTGAGGCGAAGCTTTTCTGCTACTTTATCACCTCGAAATGTCAGTTAGGGCGTTGAATGAGCTATCCAAACAACCGAAAACAGGAAAGATGACTGTGCATCAGCTGCTATTGTTGTGCGAGCGTGCCAGAGAGGATGTGGACGACGGTAATACGTGACTAATTGAAAACCACGGCAGCAGGAAATCCACCACAGTGCAATGTGTTGTGCACCTGTCGTGACGAGTCGTGTTTGATGCGGTTTTTAGCTGAAGCGTAATTCTGTTCTGGACTTTATTATGAACTTGTAACACGTCCACACGCCGCTATCAACTGCTCAACATGTGAGCGAGAGCGAGGCAGGTGAAGTGATTCCTGAAAAGCAACAAACAGCCCACGGTGGTTAGCGCTGTTGTTGATGAATGTGCGTCGGCCTCAGAGGAATGCTGCGGTAGCGAGAAGAGCAGCGCTGAGCTGAGCAGAATCGGCGTGATAAGAGAGATCAAAGCGCCCAGAGACCTCATCAACCTTCCCAGCATGCTCCCTGCTGATCCACCTGATACCGGGAGCAGGCCTCACCTCCGCTGCCTTTATGCAAGAGAGAGGCTTGTTTCTTATTTGCATACATTTTGTATCCCTCCCAATTTGTGTTCCTAAACAGTTCTGCAGTGTGTGTTTATTCAGCAGCGGTTTGCTTATGTCTGCATTTGTGTTTTTTTTTGTGTGTGTGCATGTTCACGCCGCGCTCGCTCCTTCAGATAAGCTGAATTATTTATTGACGTCGGGAAGCAGAGTTTTTTCCTCTTTTGTTGGCGTTTGAGGCCGTAAATCTGCTGACGCCTGGTCAGAGATGCATCCAGAATGCATCAAACCGCTTCGCTCTCTGGACGGCGCGCAGGTGATGACAGACTCTCGGCTATCAGGGGAAATCCTGTAGGAGATAATAAATCTGTGCGAATTTCACTAACTGTCGAGTTCCAGCTTATTATCTGGGACCCTTGTTTTGTTCAGGCTCAGCTTTGTCTTGTGAGGGAGGATTTTGCAGTCGTGCCGTAAACTTAAAGTGGGACTCTTTAAAGTTGTAAATGCAGAAATAGGGGGCACAGCGCTGGGTCAAGAACACCAGGTAGATTAAAGAGAAGAAAATAAAAAAAGAGAGTCTGATGCTCTTTAGAAATAGAGCCTGTGGTCAAGTCGAGATGAAAAAATAATGACTGTCCTACTTCTCATTAATGGAAATCCTTAGTACTTGTCGGCAGTCCAGAATGCAGCTGAGCAGAAACTCAAGCGCTCACATTTTTGCTCACAGCCGGCTCATTTCTGACTGTAACACAAAGTCCTGCACCTCTATGGAAACTGCACAATCATGACTTGAAGTAGAACATGTATTTTGTGCAGTATGACACCGTTATAACGCCATAAATCTTGAAACCATAAAGAAAATGTTAGTTGAATTTCTTGAATTGGTCTTTTTCTAAAAACTAAAAGAAAATGGAATCAACAAGTACCTAAGTACCCTCTGGGAGAGAAAAAGGTGGTTCTACATACTTTACAATTATATTACTTTCACTTTTAATTATCTTCCATCCTTGTCTCCGAGCTGCTCGGTGGAAACACTGCCTGCAGTTCAACCGAAAAGTCTCTTGTGGCCGTTGGCAGCTGAGTCACTAAAAGCTTCTTGGATGCAACAATTAGTGCATATTTTTTATTCTGTTTATTTATATATTTACATAATTTGATTTATTTATGGAAACAAATTTAAATGAGACCTGTAGAAAAAGGGAATACTGATTGCCTGCATTTATTTATTTGTTTATTTTTTAAACAGAAGTCAACATAATTAGTTCAAAGACTGATGAACAGTTGTAAATCAGACAATTTTTCCTGCTTTCACAGCTTCTTGCTATGACCAGAAGTGTAATTTTGGCCATTTAAACTAAATAAATAAATAAACAAACATGCCTGTCAAACATGCCGGCAGGTTTTTGAGTTTAGACCATTAATTAGTTTGTATTTTAAAGCTTAGTGCTCCAACGGATGCTATTTTTTAAAATTGTTTTTGTTAATCTGCTGATTGTTGGCCATGAAACATCTCACTGCATCATGAAGATGAAAACCAGACACCCAAACCTTTAGATACTTCAAACATCTTTGAATGCACCACTTGGGAAAGTTTCCAACACAATCTGTGTTCACAACTCCACTAAAATGAGACGACATAATACATCCCTGCACGTTTGGTTTCACACCCTCCTGGCTTCCTGGAATGACAAAAAAATAAAGAAACCGATGCTATGATTCAGATAATTGTTTGCAGAGATGCATAACATTTGCACATTAAGCCAATCTACGCATGGGGTCGCCTAATTCAGACAGAAGGAGTTCATCAGAAGGTGAGCAGAACCAGAGGTCACACCCAGACAGCTCCCTTTGCTTGTGCATCTCGGCCTCTCTTTGTGTTTCTCCCTGAATAATGCAGTATCCATGCAGGGGTATGTGGGTCAGTGGGGCTTTACTCCCCCTGGAGACCGGAGCCACACCCCGACACACACACACACACACTCACACACACACACTTCTGTAATCCACTCACTCAGCCCTGACTTGTCTGCCTCGCTGCTTAACTCGGCGCGTGACGTCATACATTTTTCATAAAGTCTGCGTTGCTCGGTCAATATTTCATATCTGCTATTGACAGGCTGGAGGGAGCGTAAGGAGTAGCTGCTCCCTCGCCTCCCTTCCCCTTCCCTCTCCCTCCCCACCCGCCTCCCCCCTCCTCCGTCCCTCTCTGGCCAGTAATTAAATTAGCTCTGTCTGCAGATGACAAAGGGCCAGTCATTCGGGCTCTGCTTAGATAGCGAGTAGCTGCACTTAGAGCGGATATGAAGTTAAGGAGGAATGCGCTGAGCTGAGCTGGTAAGAAGGTGGGAGAGAGGAGGATGCGTGGGTCCGGTTCAGGCTGCAGAATAAATCCTGCTGCATCTACGCTGCCGTCAAACCTCTGGTGTGAAATCAGCGAAGGCTTCATATCCGTGTCTGGCTAACTGGGCTGTGATCAGCGATGTGATCCGTGCTCTTCGTTCAAAAAACTACAAGGTCGAATTTCACGGACCTTTGTGCAGAGGTGGGGCAGAGGCAGAAGAGAAACCTTTTGGACACTGGTGCAAATCCAGATCACTTTTGCCCCCCCTCCGCCTTGACGGAGGACGAGTGACCTTCTTGTTTTTCAGTGGAATAATCTGCAGATTATTTTTTGACTAGTCCATTTATTGGTCGAGATAATGTTCAGAAATACTACAAACAAATGCCGGTTGAAGCTTCCCAGGGTCCAATTTGACATTTTTAAATTGCATGTTTTGTGGAAGCAATGTGCCAAATCACAAAGACTGTCGGCCACAGTGGACGATAAAAAACAGACACATGTTGGTATTTCTGAAGCTAAGAAACCAACAAATTTGTGGAGTTTTTCTAGTAGATTTCAATAAGTCAACTCATTTATCATTTATCATGAGGCCAATATGCTAATTTACATGTTATTGTCAAAATAAAAGTGCCAGAATGGCTCATTTTCATCTGAAGCTTGATGTTAAGAGCAGGACTGGGAAGTAAATGAGCCAGTTTTGGACCATATTTTAAATCTACGTTAAGTTTACGTGCAGCTACTTGTGTTTAGACTTGTTGCACATACAATCTCATGAGCTACTGTTGATTTTTTTAAGACTTTTTCATGATGCGACACAGGATTTAAACCTTTAGGGGTACAGTTTAATTTAAAGGTACAGCCAGTGAGAGTTTTTTGTCAAATGCAGCGAATAAATCGGAGACAAGTCGGAGCAAAAGGACAGTAAATCTTTGCGATGGTTACTATCTGTACATGCTAACCAGCTAAATATCAAATAGACTCCACCTTTAACATGCATTTCATGATGAGCACACACTGATTTAAATCATGGATGGAGGCCAAACATGTTGTTTTCTCCCTGGAAGATACAAAAAAAGCATAACTTTTGGGAATGTGGACGAGCTAAACTTCCCAAACTGATAAAATCCAGCTGTTTTGAAAGGTTATCTGACATCACAGTGTCTGTTGCACATCATGTAAGAATGCACTTAAACATAACTGATTCCTGCAGCGTGCGACGAGACGTGATAGGAAGCAGCACTAATGTGTAAAAGCTGAAGGAAAATAACGTTTAAGACGATGAAGCAAAGCAGAAAATGTCATAAAAAGTAGAAGGAAAAAACCTAGAAGTGCTCCTCTCCTCTCTGTTGCACACAGTGTTTGTTTTGTTGTTGTTTGTTCCTGCTGACAAATGTGTTGTTCTTGTTTACCTGCAGTGCTCCCCACCTGCTCGCCACTCGACTTCCACTGCGACAACGGCAAGTGCATCCGCCGCTCCTGGGTGTGCGACGGAGACAACGACTGCGAGGACGACTCCGACGAACAGGACTGTCGTAAGTACACTTCCTCCCTCCCTCTGTCCCGACAAACACACAAACAAACAAACAAACAAACGGCCACGCTGATGGGAGCTGTCACACACACACACACACACACACACACACAGACCTGCTCTGTCAGGCTCAAGGGGACGAGTTATTAAAGTGGACAGATGTTTGAGGCAGCCATGTGCAATGAGGTGTTTGTTTGGAGTTTGAAGGTGTTGTCTGGCTGTCACAGACACACACACAAAACCACACAACACACACACACACCGTGGCATGAGGTCAGCACTCCCACGGTCACCATGCAAGACGTTCTCTAACCTTTGGCTTCACTTTATTCCTACTGTTTTGAGTCATCTGTGTGTGTGAGCTTGTGTGTGTCTGTGCATGTCTTTGTGTGTGTGTTCTGCCCAAAAATACCCCTCAGCAGCTGCCTGCCGGGCAGAATGCGGCCTGCAGTGGGTGAAGTAAGCAGCGTGTCTATTTCTACACTCGTATTTATGTATCTGTGCATCGCTGCCTGGTGAGCTGCTGGATTTCTGTCTCACTGAGGATCATTTCCAGTTTGACACGGAGGACTTTTTTATTATTATTTTTTTAAATAAAGAAGCATTTTGTCCTTTTCCTGGGCTTAATGCGAATTCTGCAAAATGTCAGAGGGGTAGGAAAAGAAAAACATCCCATTATTCTGACTTGGGAATGCACTTTTCCATGCTGCGGTTATTTTTAGGTGGACTTAAGGTCGCTGATTGGGGTTGTGTGAGGTTGTGCAGCTACATATGTGTGTGTTTTTCCATTATCAAGGTGCAGTTAGTGGTCAGATTATGCGTCCGCATTTAGACTCCGCATTCAGCCGTAATGACTCGTGGATGTACGAGCTGCAGTCCGGCCGTTCCATCACGCTGTCACTCCGTTTGGCGACTCGGTTTAATCGGCCTTAACTCTCCGCGAGCCGACAGGAATAGTTCCAGGCGAGCGACGAGCTCCTGATGGAGGCAACACGTGGCGCAGAGAGTCGGGCAGTGTCCTTCAGCTTCTGAGCGTGAGGGATCGTCTACCACCGACGAGTCTCCGCTCAGCTAATTCACAAGCTTCAACTCAAAGATGTTAGTGTGTTTGCACAGTTTAAGACGGTGAATTAATCAGTGTGCTTTGGTCCCTTTTTGCCCCCTTTGGATGTTTGCTGTCCTCAAGCTGGGAAGCACATGATTCAGCTCCACTTTGCTGGAAGATACACAGAGAAGCCTAATTTGACTGTACTGCGACACAGTACAGTTATTGTAATAAAAAATGTCTTATTTCAGTCTCTAGTAATGATTATTGACTGTTTTAATCACATATTTTTAATAAGGACCAGAAGAAAATGGTTGAATTTAAGCCTATTTATCAAATTACTCGTAATAATTTTTTACTGTTAACACAACAATGAAGGAAAACGCACATTTAACTACATTTACACATATATAAAGAAGTAAATATGGACAAAGGTAAATCCCAGAAGCACACAGACATCAACCAGGGTAAAGCTGCCGGAGGTTTAAGGTTCTGATCAGACCCTGGTGTCACCAGTTGAGGATCCTGCAGAGCTGGATGCGAGGCGGGCATCACTTAGAGGTGGGAGACATGAGGTTATGGGTGTTTTTAATCTTGCAGCAGCATCCATCAGAGGCCTGCAGGACTAGCTTGCCTTAGGAGACCTGCATGGAAGTCACATGGGGAGCGATTGCAAAAAGGGGTTTTATTTTGAAGGGATATGAGAGGCTGTGTATGATCCAGGGAGGGAGCACTCTTGGAGTTTGTCTGTTTGCATCTAATCCATTTAGGTGAAGAACAAACAATCTGTTGATCAGTTTTCTGATAAAGTACTGATACATGTCCAGCTCTCATTGTATTATCTGGGCCTATGATTTAACACATAGCAACAGTTCACCAGCAGTGTTTGTTTCGTTGTTTAGTGTTATCAATTCAAGAACAGTGTGTCGAGCTCCTGAAACTTGTCTCTTCTCTTTAACATCATTTTCTAACGAGTTTGATTGGCTGCTCGCATCTACAAACTACAACACCAGCATGGGAAAACTGACTGATAAAATAAGTGTTTGTAGTTTGTGGAGTCTTAACGTCACTGAGTTTTCTTGGAAACTGGTAAGAAGCCAAGGAGTTATTGCAGACGACTATACAGGTAGATTTAAAGGCTCTTTGATGCATCTCTTGAATCCAGCCAGTTCCTCGTCACTAACATCTGCACAAGGCTGGAGCTGCATTGATTAATCAGTTAATTGATGAGTTGCCAGCTGCTAGATTAGTCGCCAACTGTTTTCAGCATTGATTTATTGGTTTAAGTAACTCTTAAAAAGAAAATACGAAATCAAAAATGTTCTGCTTTCTTTTCTCCTCTATGGCAGTAAACCAAACAAGACATGTGAGGACGTCATCTGGGACTTTAGGAAACACAGATCTTTCAACGTTTTCTGACTTTTTATTCCGATCAATAGAGAAAATAATTAAAAGTTTGGTTGCCAGTGAGGATAATCAGTACCAGAAACGTGGTGTCAGTTGATGCAGTGTGGTTGTAGAAGCTGTCACACTCACCTGATAAACCCAAGTGTGCAGTGAGATTGAGCCGGGACTGTCGGCCTGAGGTTTCTGTCCGTGAGGTCAGGGACAATTTGTCTTGCATGCTTTGGTTGGAATGTGAGCGGATCACAAGATCTTTATTGTGGAGGTGGCTGCTCAAAGCTGTGGTCTGCAGGTCAGAGGAAGTTACCCAACAATCTGCCCGTGGACGCCTTTAAGCAAGTGTCTTCATCATCATGTTGATATCTACAGGCCTGATGTGTTCAAAGCTCAACTGTTGCCTTGCTAGCAGCTGCACAGTGGAGCTCGCGTGCTAAAAGATCTGTATGAACAGAAAACTGCAGCAGATCTGCACCTCGTGTTGTTCCTCCTCAGGTTTTCTGGTATTTTCATTTCCTCCATTCATGAAGTAATGACAGGTTGATTAATCTCTGGATTATGCACGAATTCCTTTGGTCGGTTTAGAATATTTTTATTCCCCGTCGATGTACGTTTGCTATACTTTGCGCTGCCCTGAATTTTTGTGTAATCGTGCCCACTTACGTTGTTCCTGTATGTCGATGCGCTACATCCTGCTAATAGAGCTAGCGTGCTAATTATGCATAAAATTACTTTCCTTCACTTTACTCGAGAGCGTGGTCTCGTAGTTTGAAAGCATTATTTCTTCATTAAATTTGACAAAAGTGAACGCACCATTAAGGTAAAATAGAAAACGTACTTTTTGGGATGCTTACTTTGGGATTGTTGATTTGAGCGATTCATCTGGCGAATGATCTGCTGTCAAACCTCCTGTAAAAGGATTTTTAAGTCTAGCGAGGCAAAGGGAAGCTAATGTGCTATGGTGCTACTATTGTATGTAGCTATTATTGTAAAATAAATGGACGCTGGTATATATAAACTTCAAAAGTCCTGCAAGAAGACAAATAATGATAAGGTCCTGGAAGGCTGGTGTGTCTAGATTCTCAGGTTTTGCTAATCCGGGGAGTTTTAGTAAAAGGAAACTGGACTTCCCCTTTAGGTTTTTGAATTAGAAGGCTTGAAGAACCTAAAAGAGAAGTCCAGTTGCTTTTTGCTGAAGCTCCTGGGAACCCATTTACACAGTTATGCCCTGTAAAGGACACTGGAGAAGTAACGCCGGCACATCTGCAAGAAAGTGGTCATGATCTAGACTTAGACTGACTTTATTAATCCCAAGAGGGAAGTTCAGGTGTTACAGCAGCATGAATATTCAACAAAGGGGGCAAACAAAGCAAAAAGACAACACAGAATATTAGGGTACTGTATAAAATGAAGGTAAAATAAGATAAAAATATAATATAGAAGAAAGTCAACACAATTTACAAGAATATATAAGAGAGATACAGAAATGTGCAAATGATTTAATTGCTCAGCATCATATCTTGGGTTCTATTGATATGCTCTTTAATTGAAAAACCACATTCTTGAACAAATAACGGAAAGTAATTTAATAATAATAATAGCATCTGTTTGTTATCATACATGCATTTAGAAGATTTTAGATTACTCATTTTTTAGATGTGTTGGACTGGCAGCATTTTAACCTGTTGAGAAACACTTGATGTTGTTCAGATATATTCTCTGATTAGCTTGAGTGTCTGTGCACCAAACTTGAGTATTTCCTGATATATTTCACTCTGGCTGACTGATGCGGCCACCCTTGAAGCCACGCAGCGCCTCAGAGTGCCAGATAATTAGAAGATGACTACTTTAAATGATGTGGATTTAATGAGTATTAACTTTGCCATCTGCGTTAAAGACGAGGGGGCAATTCCCTTCCGTCAGCGAGTCGCTGAAGCCGGGATTAGAGGCGGAGTCGCGCTTAAATAAAATCTCAACTGCAAATACGCGCCAATCACGGGGCTTGTTTTCTGTGAGGCCTTTCCAGCAGGTACAGACTGTTGATGGTTTTCCTTATCTGTCTGTCATCCGACGATTCTCCTCCTCCTCCGCTGACCCACATTCGGTATCGGCAGCCAGACACTGAATCACTTCCTGATGGGGGGTCTGTCTGCCGCGAGCCGCCTATGAATTTTTCATCTTGGTGCCCAGTATATTCTCCTCCCTTCCCGGTTTCCCATACTACTTATTATTTCATGCCTCTCTTGCTTCATTTCTTTCTTCCACCCTATGCCTGTCTTTCACCTCCCGGTATGTTTTGTTTCTCGACGCGATGCAGTAGTCGTACTTCATTATTTAGAGACGGGGAGAGAGGATCCTCCACGCTCGGCTGCAGCTGAAGTCAAGATTTCAGAGCGAGGTGTGCCTCGGCCCTGGTTTGATCGTGAGATATTTAGAATTCTTGGAGTTTTTTTTAAAAAGACATTGCATAGAAAAAGAAAAAAGCTGCACACACACACATGCGAGGGGCACGGCAGTGACTCCCGGCGCTCTTTGCCCTTTGACGTTTGGCTGCGGCGTGAATGATGAGCATCTTGAGGGCTTGTTGACCTCCGACCTCCCTCTGTTTGCCTCGCTGATGGAGGACGGGGAGAGCATGGGAGACACACGGGGAGGGAGAGAATCAATTATTTTCTCCTAAGCTGAATAATAGATTGAATTAGTGTTTTTTTTTTGTCGATTGTGTGGGCAAAATTAAATTTTCATTTGGTTCCACCCAAGGACGTTTGTGGGTTTTTAGATCCTTTTCTTTTTTTTTTTTGGAAGGGGGGAGGAGAGGTTAGTGAGCTGAGGTTTAGCTTAGCATAAGCTAGCCTAGAAAATACATGGGCCAGGCTGATATATTGCACCTTGTTTGCAGTATTTCCTGTAATTTGGCTGATTAATAATAAGAAACTGAAGATATGTTTGAGGTGATTTATACACAGTAATGCCAGTAATTAATCCTGTTTACTGACATGTAGTGATTCACTGCAACTCTTTAATATCCGTATTTAAAAATGTATGTGATAACCAACACCCGGTGATGGTAC
>NW_007578850.1:0-22469 GCF_000690725.1 Stegastes partitus
TATGTGTAGGGCTACAGTCCCAATGTGGAGGTCATGAGTTCAAATCCCGCTCACGACCCTTTCCCAAATGTTCTTTTCCCTACTTTCCTTTCTCTCTCTCACGAACACGATCCAATAAAGGCACAAAGGCCAAAGAACTAACTTCGCACCCTTTTGGGTGCTCGGACCCTAATTAATGAAAATTATGACATTGCTTTTTAATTGTGGTTCACAGGAATATTTTTTAAAAACAAACAAACAAGCAAACAAGCACGATGGGACCCGTAAACAACCCTGTGAGCCAATCACTGCAGTCAAGTGTTTTCTGCAACTCTCAATCAGACTTCTGCACCTGTTGACAGGTATTCTGATTTTGGCCCACTGCTCATCAGCAAAGTGCTCTAATTTGTCTGGGACAGTTTTGGTGTTGTTTTTTAAAATTATTCTTTTCACCCACAGTTCAAAAGCAATATCACTAAATTATAATTTATCAAATTTTTATTTATCATTACCTTTTCCAGTTTCTAGTTATTTGAGTGATCATTGTGAATTTTTCCTTTTCTTTAATGGAAGGGTTTGAATACATTTGAGGACGACTGTAAATAAAAATAAAGAAGTGTCAGCACCTAAATGTCAAAGTAGGAACTTCTGATTGATATATTATTATAGATGGTTACCTAAATGGATCAGACAAGTCATAAAATCACCAGAAAATAGACATTAGAAGTCAGATAAAAGTACAAGTTGGTGCAAAAACATTAAAAACAACAAATACAAAGGAAAAAATAAAACCCATGTAAAGTCAAAAAAGGCTCTCCAGTAAGAGTATGTTTTAAAAAAGAGCCCTAAAAGAGGTCACACACTCTGCTGATCTGATTTCCTCGAGCGGATCATTCCAGAGCCTCGAGGCCTCGACTGTCCCCTTTAGTTTCCAGCCTGTCGTGGAAATTACACCAGCTCCCAAATATGTCGGCGGGGGGAAAAAGCCGGGGTCCCAACCTTGAATAAGAAAACAAACACACTGCCGGGTCAGTTTTATATCCTGTACAAAATGGAAAATAAGCCGACATTATGAGGAAGAGAGAGAAGAATAACGGCTTATTTATAACCTGACAGTGAAGGTAAACTGTTTTGCCGATGGTTCGTTCTAAATGAGTTTAACCTTTATCATGTGGTTTTTCATACCAGACAGAACAGATTCCTGAAGATGAGACGAAGGCATCTCCTAAGAAGGATTCTGTGGCTTTGGTTTTATAAGTTGGAGCCTCCTCAGGCTGGAACTTGACGCCTGACAGGACCTGAGATCTCTATTTCTGACTCTGGTTGTACAACATCTCATGTTGCTAGAAACAGCAGCCAGCTCCGAAAATGACCAAACACATGAGCAACTGGTCAGGTTTAGGAGATTAACAGATGATTGGCATGTAAATAAATGATAACTTAAGAGCTTAACGTTGATTTTACTAACACAAGCCGATGCACACGAAGAGATCAGAGACACAGCTGGACGTTTAGGAGTGATCAGGACTGTCTTAAAATCTATCGCAAAACGCACGTGAGCTGATGTAAAGGGGCTAACACAGGAGGGATGTGATTAATAGTGAGGCTTCAGTGTGTCGGCAGCATGTTGGTGTTGAAGCTGCTCCAGGTTTGAAGTAATTTCTACAGTTTTATACATCCAGGGACAGCAGATAAATCTGATTAATGGGAGAGAAAAGAAGGACAAATAAAGTCCTGGTACACAAATCTGCTTTCAGTTTTTCCTCTTTGATTTTTGGTGAGATGCTGAACATTTATTGACATGAAACCATGTGGCATGTTTGGAGGGTAAAATCAATATTTGGTGGAGCTTTTAATAACTTTTGCACATCTGAAATGTGCACCCAGACGACACGCTGCTTCTCACAACGAGCCAAAAAGGCTGGAAATCAATCTTAAACAATGTGTTGTACATTAAAAGCTTGTGTGGAAAACTTTTATTTTAAGAGAAACTACTGCTGTCAGGGGCTGCAAGGTGGCGCAGTTGCCTCGCAGCAAGAAGGTCGCCGGTTGGATCTTTCTGTGTGGAGTTTGCATGTTCTCCCTGTGCAGCGTGGGTTCTCCAGCTTCCTCCCACAGTCCAAAAACATGTTGAGGTTAATTGGTAATTCTAAATTGTCCGTAGGTGTGAATGTGAGTGTGCTTGGTTGTCTGTCTCTAAGTGTAGCCCTGTGATAGACTGGTGACCTGTCCAGGGTTAGACTCCAGCCCCCCACGACCCTCGTGAGGATTAAGCGGTGCATAGATAAAAGTAGTGGATTAAAAATTTACATTTTTTTCCTCTAAATCGTAGTGGAATAGAAGCATAAAGCAGAGTACAATGGAAATACTCAAGTGAAGTACATGTACCTCATATTTGAACTTAAATAAAAGTACTTAGTTACCTTCCACCACTGACATCTGAAATATCTTACAAACAAGGAACATTCACTAACATCCACTTTCATATAATTCTGTCTAATCACTTCTAATTCATCGTCTATTTTTAAACATAACGAATCCAGCTGCAACTTAATCATCTGAAAACACGCGAGTCAGCTGAAACTAGGAAAAGCAGGTCTTTAATGTCATAAGAACCATTCACACACTAAACCAAAGCTGCGTGCAGGATACAGAACAGAGAAGCCCGACTAAGGCACATATAGATAGAAGCTCTCAAAAACATCTGTCTAAATGAAAACATCTGACATGTACATATATATGTGTATATGTATACCTCAGACTGTCCAGTGTTAGACGCGGTTGATTCGACGACAGGGTTTCTGCTCTGTACTTCATTTAATACTGTCTGCAGTGCAGATTCACTAAAAAAAATCTAGGAGAAAATAAGAACACTGTGATAAAATGAAATGAAATGACAGCATCTAATGGCAGCAGACACATCTCACATTTTACCTCCGAGTAAAATGTAACGACAGAAAGATTTGTTATGCGTTAACTAGAGCTGCAACTAACAGACATCTTCATAGTCAGTGGTTTCCTTGATTAATCGATTAGTTTGGTCAGAAAATAATTTAAAAAATGTCCATCTGATGACCTCCTAAACGTCTTGTTTTGTCCACAACCCAAAGATTTTCAGCTTATTGTCATAATAGAGGAAAGAAAACACAAAATATTCCAGTTTAGGAAGCGGACATCAGAGTTTTTTCTTCTTAAAAACATACTCAAATTAGTTGTCGATAAATTTAATAGACGACTCATCGGTTAATCGTTGCAGCTCGTGTTAAACTGTATGTTCTCCAACGCTTTGTATGTACAGCATGTTTGTTTTCAAGTCTTTCAGTGTGACAGTCCTTTTTAGATTTAACTGCTGCAAACCCAACTATCTCAACATTGTTTATTACACTCTTGTTTTTCTTAGCAAAACAAGTGGGAATGCTGTGAAAAATGGAGAAAAAAAAATGACCAGACATTCAGGAAATCCAGAACAGATGATAAGGCTAATAGACTACAGACAGTCGTGTAAGTCTCAACCTGTGAACTACTCCAAAGAAAAGTGAAAAATGGATCCTTTCATCCACCCGCAATTAGTGACAGAGCATGTGTGACAAAAGAAGAAAAAAAAACATATACAAATCAGAGTGCCAATATTTCTTGGTACATTCCCAGAACAAAAACAATGACTGGACAGTGTTTGTTATAAGATCCTGGAATTAGGCACCCTGAAGCTGGGCTCACACTGGAGGAGGTTTCAATCCGAATCACAAGCACAGAAGGAGAAACTACACATATTCTTGTCTCTAAACTCAGACACGTATCAAACTAGATTTAAAAATAATGGTGCATCACACATCACAGGTTATCTTGCTAGAAGGAGAGAGAAGTCACGGAGCAGCGCACCGCCTCACGAAGAAACAGATGCAAACAAAATGGAGCAACAACTTGCTGAAAAGTCAATAAAACTCTGCAGGGAGGAAAGAAACAAAAGCAGAAAGATAAACAAATGCGGAAGAGAAAAAAAGAAGTGACTATCAGCCTTATTATCTGGAGCTAATGTTGGTCTCAAAGGCTAGAATGGTGCCAGGGTGATAACTGTAACTATCCAGATTTTAACTCATAAATATCAGCATGTTTGATATTAACAGGACGGCCTCGATGGGAGCGAGTGGTTCACAAGGTGCAAGTGTGGATCTGTGAACTCCTCACATTGCTAGGATTCAAACAAAGATCACAGACCAGATTTCTCCTCCGATTGTCCGGAAGGCTGAAACAGGGGTTAGTCATCTCAAAACTCCTGCAGTGTGAGCCCAGCTTAACGACCATCCTGTACAAATTTAAGCCCCCATTTCAAAAATATTTCAAGATTCGCACTGGGAACTTTCCCCACCACCTCTGGTTCTCATAACAATACTGTCCAGACCTCACTTTTCCTTTCAAGTCTATTTGCTAACAGGTCTTCGTTCACAACCTCAGCGTCTGTTCATCAGAAGTTGTGCTAAAGAAGCTCCCGTTTCCTTGGTTAGTACCAGAATAATAAGTCTCTGGTTGTCTTCCGAGAGCTTCTCATCCCCAATTGTGGCTCTGCACAGCTGCCCCAGTTAATAGGCTCACACTCTCATCTCATCCACCCACCGCGGTTCAGAGGCATGCCAGGTGGAGGGGGCAGGGGCACTTGTGACTGTCCTGGGGGCACCGGAGGTGGAGGAGGGTAACCAGTAGGCGGGAGGCCTATCCCTGGTGGGGGTACGTGGCCTGGCGGCATGCGTGGAGGCGGCGGAGGAGGGTAGCTGTTGTACCCCGGCGGCGGATAGGTTGGCGGCAAGTTGGGTGGCGGGTAGGTGGAGGGAGGAGGCGGTGGGCCAGGAGGTGGTGCTGCAGGTGGCGGATAGACGTGCGGGTGATACGGCGGTATTGGGGGCGCGTAGCTGGGCGGCATGGGGGCGTAGGAGGGACCCTCTGTCTTCATCATGGACTGCAGGCTCTGGTAGCCTTCTCCGGACATGTAGGAGCTGGTGGTGGACATGATGTAGTTGGAGGGCGGAGGCGGAGGAGGGCGGTGGGGCAGGGGAGGGGGCTGGTGTGGAGGTGGAGCGTGCGGCGGCGGAGGAGCCGTCTCGCTCACTGGTTCTGCTTCTGTGGGAGGAGCTGGAGAGACAGGACACAAGAGAGAGGACTTGTGAAAAACACGGCTGTAATTACGGCTACTCTTTTCCACCGTGATCGCAAATAATAACCTCTCCATTCCCAGACAGTGAGCACACAGCTGGGCCAAGACTACCAGGCTTCAGCCACATAGGCGGTCTCATTATCAGGCTCAAGCACTAATCAGATTGGTCTGGGAGAGGTTAGCAGTATGCGTGTGTTGGGAAACATAATGTCCAGACGAGCTGCGGTTATGTAAGCAGACTGAGAGCGACTAACGACTTCGGGTTGCTTTCTAAGCTCGAGTCGCCGGCAGGGGGTCCTGGCTTCTCATTACGGGGCTATTTGGTGGCACACGCAAACAAACAGCAGGGGGGTGAGGACGCCAGCATGACGCTATGTTCAAACCAAACCCTAAATCTTTTTAAGTTCCTCACAAATTGGACGGGACAGAGACGGGAGATGACATAAGCGGTCGTGCTTACCTGGGGGAGGCTGCGATGTCGGCAGCGGAGGCATGGGGCTCTCCAGTCGAGGAATCTTTGATCCGACTTGTTCTGTGAATTAAACAGACCAGTCAGTAAGATGAAAAACATTTTTAAAAATCTGTGATTTATTAAATTTATTTAGTTATTTTTCCTCTATGATTATATATTTAAAGATCCCAAAACCTGCCAGGAAAATACTCGAGGCCACTTGTAATCTTGTCAAGACTTTATTTTAACTGATGTCATGTTAATATGTGAACTGGAGGCATTTCAGTGGATATATTAACCTTCATTATGATTTCAAATACTTTAAAATCCAAACAAATATGTTGAACATTTTACCTGGAGCCTTTGGTTCATCTTTTGGGGATGTCTGAAAAAAAGAGATGCAAATATCACTTTGAGGCAGGTTATGGTAAATGTAGTGTATGAATAAAATTAAACATATACACAAGCTGTGTAATCGTTCATCGTCATTTATCATTAAATAAACAGAGACGTTTCGACAGATGGACGTCAAATGACCTTCTGCTGCATTTGTATGTGATTCGAGTGAACTCTTTATTTCAACCTGGTGTATTCCTCAGTAATTTGGTCATTGTGGTGCTATGAGTCATGCTAATCCTGCTTCTTTGGCTCTGTTGCTGGGGATTTGGGGAAAGAAGCAATTGAAAACAAACAAACAAAAAAAAACAAATGGCATTTAGCATAGCAATTAGCATTTGCTCCCTGCAGCTTCCCAAAGAAATCAGACTTTTTTTCTTAATTATTTTAAAATGACGACATTTTAAATTCCTGTTGTTTTCAGCTGGAAGAAAAGACCAACGCTGGCTGTTCTGTATCGTTCAGGCTTTTGTAAAGTAAGTAGCAGTTAATACAGTTAGTAAAATGGCCATTCTAGGGAACTAACTTCTGTTTATTTTTTTTTCAGATTCACAAATGCTCAAAATGATTCACTTCAGAATGCTGCTGGAAGCGCATGCTAGTTGCCACCCATGCTAAATGTTGTTTTGTGTCACTCCTTGTTTCCTAATCTCTCCCAAAGCCAACGAGTACAAAGTCAGCACAGCACTTGGAACCCTAATAGCCACATTAACGGGAAATACACAAGACTGAAATAAACTTTAATTAACCTTTAAGCAAGCAACAATGCAAATCAACAGTATGCTTACATGTGAGCGTTTGAGCTGGCGTGCAGGGCTGCCACCCTGAGGGGAAGTCTTCTTTGGTGGCGGGGGAGGCGGGTTGGCGGCTGGGGGCGCCCCCTGTGGAGCTGGAGGAGCAGGGGTCGGGAGAGCGGGCGTCCGCTCCTTCTCCTGCATCTGTTGAGGGATAGGCTTGTTCCCCTGGGAGTAAAGGTCCAGAATCTGGTGGCAAATGTCTGGAAGACCAAGAAATGCTTTGGGTGAGACAAATCTTTAAAAAAAAAAAAAAACAATAAACAAGTATTAAAAAAGGTATAAAGTGTCGTGTCTTTACGACGAGCACCTTCAAGTAGCTCCACTGGAACATCCTGGACAAATTGCTCCCACCAGCGGCGTGACGACTGCTTGGCGGTCCACTCCTGGATGTCAAACTTACACAGGCGGCCTGCCAGGTACATGACGGCCACAGCGATGATCTCTGGCTCCCACTGCAGAGACAGCATGGTGCACAGGCTGCCAGAGACACAGACAATGTGGTTAAACTCTTCTTTTAGTTTCGTCAGTTGGGAGGAAACTGCTTCACAAATGAAGATCTGGACCCTCTAAAAGATGTTGACTATTTTCCAACCCATTATGTGCCCCATTATCTTCCTTGTTTTGTGGCATATGCCTTTTTTTGTTTCCACACAATAGAAAGGCAGACAGGAAATGTGGGGAGAGAGAGAGAGAGAACATGATTACAAAGGGCTGTGGTTGGATTTGAATCAGGGACGTTGCTGTATTGTGGTGTACATCTTGAACCACTAGACTATTGTGACATCCCCATATGATTCACTCGTTACACAGAACATTTCCCAGACAGTACCGTTTTAGTAAAACTTATATTTGTCCATGCATGTTTGCCAGACAATTTGTTGGGCAATAGAGTTGAAAATACTCCATACAAGACATGTTGCATTACGTTAAGTCATCTATGATAACAACAGTGAGATTGGAAGCCTCATGCCGGCTGCTCACCTGTCATTGACAAAGGTCCATGCCATCTGTAGCACCTTGCACACTTTGTTCTTGTCCCCTAAAACAATAAAAGAATAACATCAGCATTTTACTGGCTCTTAATATAAGAATTTAGCAGATTCTGTGCATTTCATGCCATACCTATTCAACCTCACCTTTGAGTTGTTTGACGTAGCGCAGCAGGAACATGTAGGGATGCTCCACCTGCAGGTCAAATTTGATCGTTTGGAGCAGGATTCTCTCCAACACCATCACCTCTTCCTGTAGAAACAAGTAGGATATGCATCAAATTTACATATTTAGACATTTAATCTATGAAAATAAGAAAGCTGTTGTATTGGAGTAATTCAGTCACACATATTCAAACCTGCAACTGATTCTGAAGAAGAATAACGACACCTAAGACTTGCTGTTATTGATTTTATCTTAATCAACGCTCGTCAGTTATTCACACTCCATCACAAAGAGGACTTCATGACCCTTTGCACCCACTACATCATTAGTCTGAAGTATGCAGTTCATCAGGAAGCAAAATCCTTTAACACAAGGTCATCGTAACAAGCAACGAGGCTGCAGCATATTTTCTCCATGTTGTCTTTTCCAAAGCTACATAACATCACATAATATTCGTTTCTTTTCTTTGCTCAGTGACCACAATGAATTCCATAAATTAGATAATTAGCAAGACCAAACCCTTTAACTTGCATCACCCCTTTCGTTGTCATGCTGAAATGTTTAAAGACATAGAGGGAAAACTAAAGAAACTGCACCTTCGGATCATCTCCAAACTGGGCAAACTGCACATCATTCAGTAAGCTCCGAGCTGTTTTGATGATGTCTTTGCACTTCTTTGGGGTTTCCTCTACTTTCCCAGCCAGGAAAAGGCAGCAAGCACCAGTCACCTGATGAAACACGAATCACAACATTAATCAGACACATTGAATCCACTTCAATGCAGGAGAGAAGCTGAGGATGGATGGATCAACTAAACTTACATATCTGGGAAACTGCTTGAAGGAGTGAAACATGTAGAAGCGGTGGAAATATATGATGCCAGTTGCCAGGGTGTCATAGTGTCTGAGTGATGACAGTTAAGGATGCATAGGAACCACTTAGACGTCTTTAAAAACCAGTAGCTACACAAAATAAATACTTCAACTGTATTGCCATGATAATTGTCTAGAATCACTTATTGTTGCAGCCTGTAAAATGCTCACATCCATGTCTTTACAACACAATGTTAACATAACTGTAAAAATCTATGAGAGAGCAAAGACAAGCCAATGCTTAGCAAGACACAGCATTTCAAGTCTGTAGTTTCTTCATAGTTTGTCTTCTGTTGGTCATTTACTGTCCTTCATCAGAGGAAAAACTGAAGCTAGTGGCACTGATTTATCGTCTATCCCTTTGCCAGTTTTATAATTAATCAATCAATCAATCAATCAATCAAGGATACAGGCCAAGTCTGGTCCCCACGTCGAATATGAAGCGGGCTCCCTCTCTCCGATATCGGGCCTCTGTGCCAGGGTCCAGGCCCTCAGACTGAGAGGGGGTGTGGGCTAAATCCTTCTTGTCCCAGTACCAGCATGGCTTGATGTGATCCAGAATTGATTGGCCAGTCATTGATAGATTCTCCTTGGATTCCTTCATTGATTGAGGGGAGGCGGTGGATGGACCCGCTGCACTGGACTGCTAAGACACAAGGTAGAGAGATTAACATGAGATGGTTGTTGTTCTTACTCACCAGCATCTAGTAAGGGCTGGGCCCAAACAGCCGACTATTCGTTCGCTGTGCTGGAATCGGGATATCACTTTTGGATTCGAGTCATGTAACATACTTGGCCAGACCGTAGTTTTCACTTTTTTTTTTCTTCAAAACTTTTTTGCAGCACTTTTACATTCATGCAGCCCCATGTCATCATACCCCCCACTCTGTGCTTCACTGTAATTACGATTCAGTCACTGTGGTAGACGGGACCAGGTTCACACTGAACATGCTGGACCCCATCTGACATGAACAATCTCTTGTGTTTCCACAGATTTTTCACTTTTGTTGCATTGAGTTTCTTCTTTGGTGTTTACATTATCAATACAGTCTGTCTGAAGTGTTTGTTTTTGATTGTCAATCAGACACAACCCTCTACATATCAGTACAGAAATAATTCAATTATCAGAAAGTGATACCATTTTGAATCATGTGACATTTAAGTGATAGTACAGAGGCGTGCATTCACTTCTGCTGTGTACAGTAACATGAGCTATTACTAAAGCTTTACTTGACTTTTACCTAAGACTTACGCCACACCCAGTACACACATACAAACACATAATATGGTAGCTTACACTCCACATTCTGTGAAATACTGAAGGGGGAAGGGTCACGTTGTTAAACCAGCGTTTTCTCATCAATTTCTGTAGAGGCTACGTAGCTAACTGTGTACAGTTTGAAAATCCAACAGATCTACAAAGCCAAAAACTGAACAAGATTCCGCCAGAGACGTAATGTTTGCCATGTAACCTCCTATCCTATTAATTTATTGATAAATGTGGGCTTCCAGTATGAGTATAGCATTAGCACGACAACATAGGAAATTATTGTGAATCAGACAAAGAAGGTTTGGGAGTTAGCATAACGAAGCAGCTAGCGGCTAGCTAACACCTGGTAACTTAAAGTTAGCTTCGTAAGACTGAATAAGCAGGTATACGTGGAGATTAGGTAAATATGTAATATGCGGGAGATAAGCGCAGGAGGTCGCTTAAAAACGCCGAAAGGCTAAAACTCTTAAAATGAAGGCAGTGAACGCTGTCATTTCAGCAGGTGAGTCTTGAGCAGCCTCGGGGAGCTAACGTCGGCTAGCAAACTTGCTCCACTCGAGGTCTGAGCAGCGCCGAGGATGGAAGATCTAAAAGTAAGTACATTTAATCGCCCTGCCGCTTGTAGTGAGACACGACTCTTACCTTTAACATGTAGGCGTCGGAGTAAGTCACCTAAAACAGACCGGCGAACGAATAATCCGCAGTTATTCACAGTAAATTGGCTAACAAGTGATCAACAACAGTCCCCATTGTAACAAGGGCACCGCCATTTTCCAGCACGTCAGAGGCAGTCGGGTTACGTCATTACGCAGAACGTCAGGCGGTAAGACAGGAAGTGCATTTTACATGAAATATAACCTGATAACTGACATTTTTACACATTTATAGACAGAAATGTCTCTTGTACCTTTTGTGAACGTAATACAAAAATATTTTTTTCACCTAAATATGCTCAATATGATCATTCATAGGTAATTTTTGTTGTGTTTTTTATGTTTAAATGTGCAGTGTCCCAACCTTAACTGTGAGATTAGTTAGGCACATTTGCATTATATATAACATTTTAGGTTTTTAACCTCAACATGTAGCTTAGTCAGGTTAATCTGTATTACATATAATACTGTAGGCATTAATGTTTAGTCAGAGACACGTGCATAATTTATAGGGTCCTAACTGTAATATTTAGATAACTCAGGTAATTTAGCTTAATAATTTATTACTATAGGGGCTTAACCTACATATATAAACTTGTTAGTTAAATTTATAATGCTAATCATAGTTCCGTACCAGAAAGCATTTTGGCTCAACAGCTGTTGTTTTAAATGCTCTTTATAAATTACAGTGACTCGACTTGTTCTTTTAGTGTGAAACAACTCAACAGGGCAGATGTGAATCTTCACTGTTTTGAAGCTGCTTATCAGTCTACTCTTTTAAACTTAATGATACTATCTGTTACTATGACAACCCCAGTGGCACTCTTGAATATCTGATTCATTTCATTCTTCTATGTGCCTTTTTTTTTTCTATCCGCAAACCAAAATTTGCTAAATCGCCCCCTAAGTTTTCAGCTTTTCTCCTACAACTTCTTTAATGAAATCCCTCAATTCAACAAACAACAACAAAGCAATACACTTCTGGAAAGTTATACCCTAAATCACCTGACTGAATATGTTTTGGATGTAGACCTGTTTTGTCCCATATGTTGCTCTGTTACTTGAATAGAATAAAACTTTATTGATCCCTTTGGTGGAAACCTCAGGGAAATTGTTGTAATACTGCTTTATTAGAAGGAAAAAAAAAAGTTAAATCTATTTGTTTAATGCCTAAAATAGGATTCTTGCAGCTGGTAAAAACCCCTTATATGTTTGTAAGAGTTTATGTTGTCATGATGATGATTAAAAATGTGTTGTTTCTGATAATATCCACTAGAGGGAGACAAAGAATTACTGGTGGACTTTGGCAGCCAGGACTGGATTTTTGACACATGCAGTCTGTGATTTGACCAGATGACTCACTGGAAAAGCATCCTGCTGAACAAGGTTGTGCAAATAATAAGGACACAAACAAACACAAACAACATCTGCATTTGCAATATGTTGAATATCAGACTGTGAGTTTCTACTGCAGATCTGGAATGCCCCCAAGTGCTTTTTTTTGCCCCTAAGTAAGGAAGTAGGACTCTAACTGCTACTCCCACATCAAAAGGAAGCAAAGCTGGACAAAGACACAAAGAAAGAAGAGTTTTATGATCGAAAAAGGTTCGTCACATGTCATCAAGGTGCAACATTCTTTGAATAATTATACAGAATATACATTAGTAGAAGCCAGTTTTCTTTTTGTGTTTTCACAAACTGGCTTGCAGGACTGTGGCAAATGAGGGAGCTACACCATTTACAACAGTCAGACAGTCATTCATTAAGCAAACCGAGGACAGTTAAAACTCGTGGAGCGTGAGGGTCGGCAGAATGAGGAGTGCAGGACGCGCTCAGGAGTGGAGGTTAGTGTGTTGTAAGATGCAAAAAGGCAAAGTTAAAGGAAAGAACAAAATAGAAAGTAAAGCTGCATGACTGCATAGCTGCATGACTGCCCAGGTAGGTGAGTTATTTAAGTGTCAGCCACCACTTCATTAGCTGGGAATTGTGCATCCAGGTGTTCTCACTTGGCACAAATGAACCCTGCCCCACCCACCAGGCACCTGAAATATAGGAAGACATAAGAAGTAAAGACAGAAAAGGGCAGAGGTCGGCACAATGCTTACAGATAAACGACTTCATGTTTGTTCTATTTGAATTAAAGAGATCAGACTTTCTAATAATTTCTGATCCTGAATGTGCTGAAGTAGATGAAACAGAGAGTAAAGCAATACCACTTTTTAAATTGATTATTTTTTAAATATAGTCTTTAAAGATCACCGGGTCAAACTTGACTCGTAGCTGGTTTACTTTACTCATCGGTAGAAAACACTGGAATGCTGTTCAAATGCAAGAACATGACTGGTTTTGACTCAGTTTTAGCATTTTATTTTAGTTTTTACTGCTTTTGGATTATACTCAACTAATTAAAACACACACAACAAGCTTTGATTTTAAAACAATATGCATATGACATTCAAAACTGCGAAGGATACACGTATTGCTATCAGGCTTTAACTCACAATTGTTTTGGGCTTTTACTGGAGAACAAATTGTTTTCTATCCATGGTAAAGGTTACTGAGTGTCACATCGGTGCTATCTTGACCCAAAATGGGTAAAATTTTGACCCAGTGTTTCAGTGTATAACAAAGAGGACTCACCGGTGACACGTCCCAACTATTTTTTTTTGCAAATTAATTAAACTTTAATACAAGTAAAAGAAGAATAATTTGACGTTTTCGCACTCATCCGGTCAAAATTATCGCAATCCGTTATGAACGTGCAGAAGATCTACAGAGGAACCTTCGCAGAACAAGGCGGCAATAATCATTAAATATGAATTGAGGATTTAATGTTGAATACGATTATCAGTTGTAGTAGAAAACTCATTTTTTCTTTAACTTTTGTCGTCAAAATGACCAAAAAAAAAGCAGGAGAATCGCCCCCCCGTCTGTGTTCGCTCTGACTGTGACAGCATAAGAGCAGACTACGAGTAACATCTCGTGCCCTCTTCTTTCCCCTTCTGAGAAAAGCCAGCATTGAATCATTTACTCCGTCCAAATTAAAATTTGGAATCTGCATGCATTATATATTCACCCCTGCTCGGACAAATCCTCTTAACTGTGGGAGAAATTGTCAGGATGTGTCCTGTAGAAAAGTAAGAGCCTTGTCTGGTTGTATTGCCCGTAGCAAGGGAGCATCTCAATCTGTCACTCAAATCCACACGCACACACACTCACAGCGACCACAGTAAATCAGCTTATGAATAATATATACTTATACTTTCTTTATTAATATTAAACATTGCATAATGAAGCGGCGACTATAAGCAAATCCCAGAGCAATATTCATATTACCATGAGCTCTCCTGGAGTGGACCTCTCATTGTTTATGTCAGTCCTGTCACATTGTGGTTAAACACATCAGAGTGGCTGCTTTTAAAAGGTTTAACCTCGACAACACGAAATCCTCTTATTGTTCTTTAAAAAACTGTAAAAACTGAATTATGTGCAAAAGCGTGTCGGTCTATTTTTATACTTGTATTAATGTCGTTTTTTTGTATTCTTTGGAGAGTAAACAGATGGGAGGGAGATGAAAAATGGAAGATAAAACGGATGTAACGAAGGATGTGACCCAGAATCAAAGCCGCTCGTACGTTTGTCCACTCATGTGCGAGAGTTTTTCCTCTTTAACATTGTCTCCGGGCTCATTTTTTCATGTTTTAGCATAAATTATAAGTGTTCGGAATCTCCTTAAACGTGGAAAAACCAGGAAAAAAAGAGGTTGAATGTCATCGTAATGCTTCCTGTTAGTTGGACAAAACTTTTCATTTCCTCGTCTCCTGCGCAGATACTGCCCTGCGGTGTGTTCGCGTAGCTCCCGTTCACTGATGGCACTTAACCACGAGAGATGCATGTCTCCTCAGAGGCAACACTTTGGACTTAAAACCTTTCCTGTGTCCACAAGCATGGGGTATTTGTGGTAAGTTGGCCCTGTGCAACCCAGCTTAAACTGCCTTTGCCCGCAGCCCTGCAGATACAAGCTATAATGGAGACATTGATGTATTATTGAGAAACCCATGGGTGAGGATCAAGGAGCTGCTTGCAGGCAGCAGGGATGGCAAGAGAGAGAGAGTGTGTGAACTCAGGATAATGTTTTTTCCTTCAGCATTCAATATGTCCACGAATGCTGCTGCCGCCGCCGCTGCTGCTGCTCTCTTGGCCCGGCGCGAAGAAGAAGACATTTCATGTAATATCACATACCGAATTTATGCGCTCCAGTCAAAGCAATATGCTCGACAACATGCTTGGCCTATCTGTGAAAGATAGCTGTTGTGCTGTAGTGTTTCCATGTGGCGTCTGCTGAGGTTATGTCTACTTGAGCCAGAGCTGAGATGACATTTCATTTATATAAATAATTACTGTCCTGAAAGTCCCCTAGGCCTGCCCTGAAGCAATCAAACTTCTAATGCTCTTAAAATTGCCCACCATGTTTTATTAATGGCAGGCTGTAAAATGTATTGCTATAGCTGCACACTTCTCTGCTGATCCGCCAGGAAATAGTGTCAACTTTAAACGGCCGTATGAGGCTTTTATTTTTACTCAACAATGTATTTCAACCAAATTACGGCGCTGCACAAGTTTGAATTGTATGTGGAGGTAAAAACGAGAAAGGGACTTGAGTGCGTTCTAGCCGCACTGCACAAAGCACTCATCTGTGCATACACCAATCTAAATGAATACAGTGAAGTATGTGCAGAATGATTGCCCATTAGTGCCATTAATTGCCTCTGAGTGAACCTGATCTGCTCTTCAAGGACTCTCTTAGACTCTGAATTGTGTAAATGGAAAATTAAGGAGGCTTCATTCTAAAAAATAAGAATAAAAGTAAAGTAATGCTGTGTTAAGGTATCACACCCACCGAACGGGTTTGTAATGTCTCCTGACTGTGCCAACAGAGGGTACTGTTGCCTCACAACATGTTTAAATTATTCCAACAACAAAGCTGCAGCATGCTGTTTGTCCCCCCTCTGGTTCAATGTGTGGAAATATGTGAGCTTTACATTCATACTGATCATGTGCAGGAGAATTATTTGACCATTTCTGCAGCCGTACAATATATTAATCGTCTAAATTATTGGTGACCTTTGAATCAGATTTGACCTGTATGTGATCTTGGTGTTCAATTTGTTTTTAAAAAATGACTTGGGGAATTTCTGCTGGCTTTGTGTGAAAGGAAAGAAAAGTGTGGAAGAAGGAAAATGATCAGACTGCTTTGGAAAACATCCTGGTTTTTGGAACCACAAAAAGTGAGAAGGTGAGTGTTGGGTTTTTAACTTGACACTGCTTCCAAAGCCAGACGGTGTGACCTTATCTTTCAAGTAAGCAGCCACCGATGAGTGATAATTTCTTCCCTTCTGCTTTGGAGCTCATCGCTGAGCTCCGGGGAGCCGCCGCTTGTTGCCCCCAGTGTCCGTGTGTCGCCCGCCGCCTTCACATGTCTGTGGTGTCTGACGCGCCACGGACGCACTTGAACTTGAATCCCTTCCCACTCCACGGAGGCAAACCCCAACCACACACACACACACACAGGCTGCATATAGCCCGCACACACACACACACACACACACATGCACACACACACAATTGGTCCAAACAGAGCATCTTTCATCGTGTGAGTCAACAAGGAGTAGCCTCGACACTGAAGGAAACTGGGAAACATTGGACCTCAGCTTGTTGGAAGAAAAAAAGAGGAGGAGGTGTCTTGTCTGCCCGCCTGCTCTCTCTCTCTCTCTCTCTCTCTCTCTCTCTCTCCCAATCAACGAGGCTACTGCCACCAGAGCCAAGAGTTGCCGTTCCGCGCACCGATGCCAAAACGCGCAGGAGGAGTCAGTGCCAAAGGGTCATTTTAGCGCACCACTGCTGAAATGGAAGGACTGTAGGGAATCCTAAAGTAAACAGCTGCCATTTGACCCCCCAGATGATATAATTATATCATTAAAAAAATAAGAAAAGGGGGAAAAAAGGAGCTAAAGAGGAGACAAACATCCATCACCGGTTGGAGTGCTCCGTACTTCATCTGTCACCGCGGTCGCTGCAGAGGTGGGCAGTCCAGGATTTTTTTTTTTTATCTGCAAAAGCTCTTTGCAAAAATAATAATATTACTTACCTGAGCACATATCAGCTCCTCGGTCGCTTGTAGACAAACTGCTTCCTGAAAAAAAATCAAAAAACTACACTTTGGCTTCCTTAACCCAGGTGTTGCTTCCTCCGAAGACGCTGCAGGACATTGTGGACAAACTGGTCTTCCATCCTTATTGCGCGCCCGTCCGACTGTTCACCTTTCCAAACGCGCACCAAAAAGTTGCAGCTGTACAGACTGTGAATAGAAGAGGGATTAGAAAAAAAGGAGGGGAGGAAAAGTTGGTCACCTGCGATCCAGAGAGGACCGACACCACGGTCCAAGCCGACTCCAAGTGCCGTTCACCGGGCGATGCCAGAGTAAATGCCGGGGCAATGTCCCGCCGCAAGCAGGTGAACCCGCAGCACTTATCGTTGACGCACAGGGAGACAGTACAAGGTGAGTTTAATTCTTTTCACACCTTCCAACTAATCCCTTTCTTATGTGATTTAGCCGTTATTATTAATTCTGATTTTCAGAACAAAATTAAACCAGTTTTGGGGATGAGATAGAGTCTGTTACTGCTCATATGTTGTTTTTGGAGTTTGAAAATGCGCAAAAGAAGACAGACAATTACCAGCAATAACTGATTTGTGAGAATAAATTGACCATGTGATAAGACTTGTGCACAAACAAGGAAAACACTGTGGTTCGTTGTGAACATTCTCACAGACTCAATCTGAGTAATTGCAGGTTAATAAGGGTTGTTTTTACGCCTCTGAAATTTATCCACACGGCAGAGTTAATATTCCAAATGCGCCTTTTACAGCTTCACAGGACTTTACTGCGAGAGATGATAACTACAATGGGGGTGTCTGGCAGGAGTGTGTGTGTGTGTGTGTGTGTGTGTGTGTGTATGTATGTATGTGTGTGTGTGTGTATTTGCAAGCATGCATGCACGTGCGTCGAGTGTGTAATCTAACATTTCATCACAACACAATTTTGCATCTTTTTTTCTCGTGCAGCACATTGCAACATGTGGCCATGTGTACACCACATTTACGTTTTGCACATGCTTCTAAATGTAGTTGTCAATTAGGAGATTTTACACAAGGCAATTTCTATTTAATTTTAATTGAACAACCTGTTCATCCCTCGTGCTTGCTTTCACTTTCTGTCTCACACACTCGCATTCACACACAAAGTCTCTAAATTATTTTCTTCTTGACACATAAAAGGCCTGTTTACGTTTTAGGAACTAAAATCTAACAGTGCATGAAAATAAGTTTGCAGCCTTTCATAAAACAAGACTACGTCACACACGCAAAGTTTAATTTTAAAACCGAAGCTCACAACTTGTTTGAAGCTTTTCAGAGCTGCGACCAAAAAAAAAAAAAAGAATTGTGATTAAATAACGCAGATGAAATCTGTGGCAGGAATTTTTTTTTGGGAGGGGGGGCATATGATTAAAAAGTCACATAATCCAATTTCAAATCAATTATATCAATCTAACCTTCATCTCCCAGCGCTCTGCTGTGCCTAAATCCAATTTCATAGAGGCCTAATCTGGGTAATTCATTGCAGAAGTTCATGATGTAATCTTTGGTCAATCTGTTTTGTGTTGAAAACGGTTTAGGTGCATTCCGTCCCAGCCGACACATTCAGCATTTAGACTAATCATTTATCCCAGTCATTTTGTCTCCCTTTCTCTCCCTCTCTCATCTCTCTCTGACTTTTCCCCCCTTTGAGTTTCAGCCGAAATAATTACGGCAATTTCGAACCAAAGGAGCAATCTGAAATCCAAATGTTGGCTCCTTTTTTATTTTTTTTCTATATTTTAAATTAAACCAATGTGTAACATCTTCATCAGTTCTGAAGGATCCCGTTTTAATATCGATCTGACAGTTTCTTCTCTCTGTCAGTTAATTAAGGTGGAGACGAGTTGACCTCTTTACCATAAATTCTCGACTGAATCAACATTTCTAACATAACTACAGTTTCACCTCAGGCATGTGTGTGTGTGTGTGTGTGTGTGTGTGTGTTTGTCATATTTCATGCAGGTAAATGTTAAATAATTACAACGTTTTGCACTTATCCATTTGTTTCTGAGTGAACAAATTTGGACTAACTGTTAAATATTTGCTCCAGCTCCTTGCAGTCATGGGTCACTTTGTTTGACATCTTTTGCATAATGGTTTTTGCACGAACCCTCACAGCACCTGCTGTGAGTTTTTTTTTCTTTCTTAAAAGTGAACCTGTGGTGCTGAATGTAGATAAGACTGATAATTAGCTGTCACAGATTAGCTTTAAATTTCTTAATTTCTTTGCTGCGTTCAAATGTCCCCAGGATTGGTGTGTTCTTGCCTGAAGCTTTTAATGACTGCTTTTAGAGCTCGTTTTAATCATCTCCTGACCTGTCTTCAGAGACTTGCAAGTGTCATGCAACAACTTAATATCTGTGAATGCTGACGAATGTTTGATGTTCGGCTCGCTCATGCAGAAGTCGGTGTTGTGCTGGAACAAGTACAGTAGGATGCTGAAAAAGCTGGGCGAATCTGGAGGGCCTGAATCTGGTCCTACCTGTTCTTTCACATGATACGCTCTCTGCTGCTCGTTGAGCTGTGGCCTCAAGCAGTGACAATGACCTGAGAGGCACAAGTGCAAGTTTAAGGAAGGACTGGACTTGCAGGTATTTTTTTTTTTGTTTAAGGTCAAATGCAGTTCCAAAACTGGACTTTAAACAGGCGAGTACAAAAGCATTATTATTCATTAGGAATCGTTTTTCCTCTGCAAGAACAATGTGAGTCTGTGTTCGACTGTGTGCACAGATGCACTTCTATTTGCATAAAGCACCTAAGCTGTGTTTACCATACGTACAGGACACCTTCATAGTGATAGCCCATCTGTGGCTGTGATGGATGGAAGGCTTGAAATGTGCCTATCACTCAGCGTCTTGCAGGCTGCATGCTTGCTGTGGGCTGATTCTTTGGGTGGGTCTGGAGAGGACAGGATCACACCTCAGGCTGGAGGAGCTGAAGAGCGCTGGGGGGGGAAACCAAACTGTAATTTGATTGAGTCAACATATAAGACGAGCTTTTCATATGTGCAGCGAGAAGGTGCTGAAATTAAGTAAAACTGATTTTTTTTAAAAAGAAGAAGAAGAAGAAACTCGTGTTTGTTTTTAATATCGCTGTGATATTTTTAATCCGTCAATAGGTCGGCTTCGTTCGTGCATTTCAGTATCAGCTGTCAAAACAAGTCACAAGGTATTTCTTTACATAAGTAATAATGTGAAGTTCCTGCAGGGTGCCAACATACATCAAGCACATGTCAGATCAGGGGTTATTCAGTGTAACTGAACACAGCCCTGTGCCCTGCAGCCACAGGCCTATAGGTCGCGTATTGCTGCAACATGAAGTTCACAAAACCTGAATATCAGCATATTTCTGGACAGGCTTTTAGCGAAACACCGTGTACTGGAAATCTACTTGCCAGGCCAGACGGTTCGAGGGACATGCAGGTGACTGTAGATGCAATGAATGCACTCAGTCCACCAGATGTGCCAACAAAAAAACCACACACACACAAACACAAACACACAGACTGCAGAAATCACACTCAGAAAACATGCACAGCTTTAACACGTTCACACTCCGCATACGAACTTGCTGTATCTTCATTTGACCTTCAGTTTGGAGTTCATTATTTATTTTAATAAGACTCTTATGGGGAAAGGCATCTTTTTTTTATTCTCGATGATTCAGCTTGTTGTCACATCCACAACAAGGAGAGACCTGTCACACAAACATCTTTATGAATTACTCACAAATTAACGTGAAAACAACTGCTGCTCAGCATCACAGGTCGCCCTTATTCAGACTGCTGGTGGATTTCCAATCTAATATCAGCATTATTGCAGATAATTCTCCTCTGGATCCAGTCATGGAAACGCCTCGAGATAACTGTTTACTCTCACAATTGGCATGCTACTTGTGAAACAGTTAATGTTTTCTTCTTTATTCACACCATATGGCTGTCAAATGATGGGGAGAAACCCACCGTACGCACTGTAACACCACAGTAAATATTCACACACATTGTGGTAACCGGATGATAATCTCACAGGAGATGACTGGTGAGCGATTTATGATTGACTGTGAGGCATTGCAGTTTGTTCTCGGATTTTCTTTCAATATTTCAATATTATTGAACTCATTTAATCAGTTTTGCAACACTATAAAGCTTCTTTTTTTATTATTATATCGCTAAAATTGTTTGGCAAATTTGATTTATATCGCCGAATGTCATGCCTCATAGGTTGCAAGTCATTTACAGCGATTTGGTGACAAGTCACAGTCAGCTGCAGAGCCGTATTTTGCTCACTTTCAGCCTGATAATCTAAGATTTATGATAAGGAATGAGACTGTTACAGATTAAATGGTGATAAGATAATGAAACACACAGGCCTGGCCTTACACAACGCACACTGTTGCAGCTCTCCTTGGCAATCGCTGCTGAGAAAAAGGGATAGGCTAAGCGAGGCCGCTTGTTGTTTGAATTTTTGATTGCAACCATCTGCAACGTTGCTGGTGTCATTTATTTTCAATGACAGCGTGAATCTTACCCGACTTTCCCTGTGGGGTTTACACATAGGATCGTCAGCGTGTGTTGTGTGTGTGTGCGTGTCTATGTGTGTGTGTGTTCTTCGCTCAGTAAATGGAAAAGGGGGGGAAAACAAAGAAAAGGAAGACAGGTCTGAACCCATACAGTATGGCTGACTGTCATATGAGTGCCCATGGCCTTACTCTGCCTTTAACAGCAGAACACAGTGTACAGCTGGTATTAAAATGTTGTGTAAGGTCAGGACTTTAGCGTCAACGGAAAATAGTTTCGAGGTTTCTGTTTGTCGCTCGCTTCGGGAGCATTTCAGCAAATTCAAAATTAAATTAAAACAAATATCCGGTAGAACAATTACCTTTCCTGATTGAGACGTGAGAAGAGCAGAAGTTGTTAAGCCATGGTGTGAATTTTTGTTTGACTCACCTTCACTTCACGCTCAGTGAAACAACAAAAGAATCGTTATTTTTAGCAGCATATGAGGAGAATAATTAGGGTCATTAATGTCAGAGGACGTGACAGCAGGCCGGAGTGCTCATATATGTACTTTGGCATGTTTTACCCACCTAACTTGTTTTACCTGGCCACTAATGTGAAAAACACAGATGAGGACATCACATGTAGTACAACACATACCAATCTTGACAGTATAATTACAGCGTAACCGTAACCAAACTGCAGGGGGAACAATTTTAACATTTGCAATTAAAAAAAAAGAGAAAAAAAAATCTGCTGCAAATGTAACTATTCCATCTCTGTGACAACGTTATTTCTTTATTAAGTGCTTTCTGGCCGGGGCGTTTGAATATTTTTTCGACCTTTTTACATAAATGGAAATTTTTTCGGTGAAAGAGGCCCATTGTCTTCAGCTGTGTCTCCCATCTGGTACATATTGTGCAGTGGCAGTGTGCAGCAGCAGCAGCAGCAGCAGCAGCAGCAGCAGCAGCAGAGACTGACTGACTCTCTCCTCATCAAACTGATAGGGGGTGCTCTAAGGCTGCCTGACTTAACTCACACTTGATAAGACAGAGTA
>NW_007578850.1:23569-38490 GCF_000690725.1 Stegastes partitus
GAGGAGGAGGAGGAGGAGGAGGAGGGTGTGATTCATAGTTGCAAAGAAAAGATAAAAAAATTTGGTGAAAAGATGTGTAGCGTTCAGCTCGAAATACTGCCCGAGTTTAATAGTTATGACTGGGAGTTTAGAGGAGCAAGCGCCTCCCTGACAGTTTGAGATGGGTGATAAGAGAGTTTAGGATCTGTGCTCTGATAACTACACACCAGGACACAAACGGCACACAAACAGGCACACACCCTCTTTGTCTAATCTTTGCAATTATTAGGGTGTCATGTTTGGAGAAAGAGAGAAAAGAGAGGCAAGGAGGAGGCGGAGGAGGAGGAGGAGGAGGAGGAGGAGGTGGGTAGTAAAAGAAGAAGAAGCAGCAGCAGAGACAGGCTGCTTCTCTCCCAGGCATCTACACCTCTCCCTGGGTACCCGCTCGCTCAGACGCCCCTAGAGTCTCCGGAGCTTCAGGTTTCCTCTGGGCTCTTAAGAAGGAGACACATTTTCATACTGGTACATCAGGGTAGCGTTTAAAAAAAAAAAAGAGGGGGAGGTTGTCCATGTGGGATTTAAGCTGAGGGACAGAGTCTACGCCATAGGGGAGGAAGGAGGGGAAGAATGTGTAATGGTTATTAATGACCGTGTCAGATCTGTGAAGAATGAGATTTACTCTCTTAACAGGACCCCGGGTTTGGCTTTATAGATTTTCTGTCTGTGGAGAATAGGGAGAATACAGTGCAGAAACTCACCTGATCCATTCATGTACACACACACACACACACACACACTTAGACATCTCACTGCCTTCTTTTTTTTTTTTAACCTCCCTCTCATTTTTCTTTGCTCTGTCTTATTCTATGATGCACACAAACATGAAAACGCACGCACGCACACGCTCGCTGGATGTGGCCTCCGTTACGCTACACTTTGTTCTGCACAAGCCGGGGCTCCCACGTGGTGAAGGCAGCCGTCTAGCTATGACAGCTTAGCGCAGCAAAGGCCCTCACCGGAAACCCAACCTGCACTCTGAGATGAATAGCTTCCTGGCCACACACACAAACACACACAGCCAAGATACACGCACACAGACTCACATGTACATGCAGTGTATGTGTCGGGTCCCACCCACGCAGATCTCTCACGGATAAGCTGCGCAGGTGTTTGTCTAGGCGAAGTAGATTTACTGCGGCGTTGTTTTATGCCACGAAAGTGACACAATTGTGAGTGTAATGAACAGCCTGTGTGGTGAGGAGGGATGGCTTTTATCAGGTAATGGTTTCAGGAATAACCAAACCTCGCTGTGTGTGTTTTTTCTCTCTCTCTGCCTGTGAAGCTCTCCTTGTCTTTTTATTTTTATTTTTAAAACTACATCACTGATTGATATCTTTTACCTTCCTCTTCCTGCAGCAGACGCCAACCATGACTCAGGGGCGGGGTCTCCGTCTCCGGAGCCATCCACCCCCAGCCCTCGGAGGGCGGGACCCGGGGAGCATGACCTGCTGACCTGCGGCCAGTGCCAGACCAACTTCCCTCTGGGTGATATCCTGGTTTTCATCGAGCACAAGCGCCGCATGTGCCGCGGGCCCGGCGGCGGTCCCGGCTCCTTTTCCAAGCCCGGGGAGGCCGGCGGGGTCATGGGCATCCCCATCTCTCCCAGGGCCAGGTTGATGGAGCTGGGGAGAGGGGCCATTCCGGTGGAAGTGGGCATCCAGGTGACCCCTGGAGGAGAAGAGGATGAGGAGAGGAGGCGGACGCCGGCCAAGGGGATCTGCCCCAAACAGGAGAGAGGAGGTACGGATACTGGAACACACTGAGCAATGCAATTAGGAGCACCGAGAAGCATCTCACACTTCTGAAGAGAGCTTTCTTGTCAGTATACATGCACACGTCTTACACATAGGTGCACTCACGCACTATCTCTCACCTGTCCAAGACAGATAGCTCTCTTTAAAGAATCCCAGCTGTTTGTTATTTTGACAGTGGCCTTCAGGAGGGATTAATGTAGCCTGGGATGATTTTATTAGAGTGAGTGAGAGCTGCACTGTGTGTCTATTCTGCTCCATTCTAAGTAAAACATCACACACATATACACACTAAATCACACACACACACACACACACACACTCGCAGGCCTGAAGGACTTCTTCAGCTGAAACCAATTGTGAAAGGCGAGGAAGAAGGTGATAGAGGAGCCGCCCCCAGAATGTGTGTGTGCGCGCGTGTGTTTTTTTATTTATTTTTTGTGCACATCACGTGTCTGAGCGTTTGTAAAGAAATCCTGCAGCATATGAAGAGGTTAAGAAAGCTGATTAAAATTCATCTGTGTGCGTGGTGAGGAGAAGGGGATTAATAAAGCAGCAAGGCCGCTCATCTGGCTATGAGGGGAAGAGGGATGGGAGGAGGGTGAGGTGGGTGAGGTGGTGGGAGGGAGGGAAGGAAGGAGGGAGGGAGGAGGACAAGGCCTGTAGACTGCCAGCGCTGCAGGGAACCCAATTCAAAGTTATCAGAGGAGACAGTCACCATCGCACCCAAGAGCTGGGAAAAGGCTATCCAGGATTACACAGACTCCAGTCGACTAGGAGGGAGCTGGTTAGAGGAGGGAAGATGGCTGCATTGTGGAAGTTTGCAGCCGGAATTACAAACGCGATTAGACCGTTAACACGGAAACTGGTCGCCATTGTGCTGCGCCGTTAAGTCATGGCGCGGCAAAGGCGACATAGGCGTCGATTTCAGGCCGGATGCGCCACGAAGAAAACGTCAAGAAGCAGAGGATTTAGAGAAATTGCTGTAACATTCTTCATAGCTGCATGCAGAAAAGGCACAAATCAGTGCATGAAAATTCACCAAAATGCAAGAAGTGAGGCCTAACATGTCACCCCTACTAAACACGTCAAACAAAACTTGTGAAAGTGGAAGTTTTTACACTACAAATATGTAATATTTATATCAGATTGGCTGAGTTGTGTTAGATTATATCACAGCACATGTGGACAGAGACACACTTTAATCAGAGCTGTAATAACAATCAAATCATGTGAAAGGTTCTTACACAACTGCCGCGACACGCCCAGAAATAACTGGGTGGTTGTACTGGTTTATTATATATTTACGTATGCGAAAGGTGTGAATTTGAAGTTATCATGACAACAGGATGCGGCTTTTTGGGTTCGCATTGGTGCACAGCGTTTTGTTTCCCAGTTGAGTGGCTGAAATCAGAATTTTTTTTTTTCTTTGTTTGATACAAAACCTGTGACCAGATAACAAACCAGGTCAGAATGCGTCAGGGGTTGTTTCGATCTGGTGCAAGTGTTTGCTCATTCCCACGATTGTAGCGCGCCGAGCTAGGCTATGAGATACTGCAAAAGTATTATGGATTTGAACATTGTGTTCACTTTAGAATCAAAGCCGGTGAAGACGTCTTTTGTCATCGCTGCAGAAAATCAGTTCACATTGCACGGTTTCTGTGTGTGGCCAGCAGCTGTGTGTGGCCACCATCTTGCGCGGTGGGAAGTATCTATTGAAGGAGATCACAAACAATATGTGACAGCACCGCTTTGGATGTCACTGTTCATTTTAGAAAATAAAAACATGGCTGGTGTTTTGCAGAGTATTTTTTCAAGTTGTTCTTTATTTTATTCCCAGCAGAACAAAAAACATATTGATTCTAAAAGTAAGCATCAGTCAATAATAATGTGGCTTTTGTTAATTGTCTAATTTTTCAGATTTAATGAGCAGCTTTTAATAGCAGCACAGATGAAAAAAAAAAAAAACTCATTTGGAACCTTTGCAAAAAATAAAAACAGACATTTTACGTTTCAATTTGTCTGTTAGGTGGTCAGAGGGAAGCGTTTAGTTAGTGAGTGAGTCAGCCTGTTTGAGCAGCAGTCAGTTAGTCATTCAGACACACTGTCTTATCACTAAGAGAACAGGACATGAAAGCACTCGAAGCCCCAAATGAAAGCGAGGAGGAGAGCTTTGTTCAACACATTAGATTGCCACTCAAGGCAGTCTCAAGTTTCAACCAAATTAGATTACATTATTAGGTCTAATTAAGTCCAATGTGTTAGCAGCACTCACACTCACAGACGCACGCGCGTTCAAAGGCGAAATGTTGCTCGCCTGTGATTTCGAAGGAACTTTTGGAGCGTGTTTGCAGCGCAGGTGAAGAAAAACACAAGAATGTGCATCAAACTGGCACAAATTTTGCACATATGCACGGAATGCTTGTACTGTAACAAATGCTTAACCCTCTCCTCCCCTGGATTCTTTTTTTTTTTCTCTTTTCCTTCACCTGGCTGTGTGTTTTATAACATCCTGTCTGGCCTCTTTGTCTGTCAGCCTGCTTGCTTAAACTGCAAACATGCTGCAAGGCTAGCAGATTCAACCCCAAAAGGTGCAAACACACTCACACAAACACGCCAGCGCGCACACTCCTTTGTACACACGGCGTAGATGAAAAATGGCCCTTCTGTGCCCTGTTTTTTTTTTTTTCTTTTTTCTTCTCCCTCCCTGACTTTCTCTTGCTGATGCATGCACTATTTGTGTATATTTGCGGGCTTTGTCAGAGTATGTTAATGTATACGTGTGTGCCTTGTGTGAGTTTGTGTCGTGAAGAATGATGCGTGTCATCAGGCGAGCGAGGGGTTGTCGCTAGGGGAGCGTTACCACACTGAGGCGACCCTGGCCCTGCTTTGAACTCCTCCCAGGACGCCTGTCGGGCCCCCTCGGAGCACTTTAAGACATTCAGTACATACGGGGCGAAGTCGCATCATGACAGCCACTCTCTCCGTCTCTTTCTGTCTCATTCTCACAAACACAGTATATGGAGATCACACGGTAAATATTTCATGAGTTGATGTGAACGACAGCGACATCCTCAAACATCTCTCTCGGCTTCTCCCTCCGTCCACTTCTGATCTCCCTGTTGTCACTTTCTGTGGGCCTAAAAACGCTGCTTCTTTGTTTTTTCTCTCTTTTTTTTTGGTGTGGGGGGGTGCTGAGAGCCGCTCAATGCGATACCGATACTGGTGCTTCTAACTGAACCAAAAAGCGGATCAAAGGATTCAAACCCGCCACTTTAGAACTGTCACACCTCGATGTAAAGAATTTCTTGCGGGTGTGAAAGTGTGTGAAGGAGCGTTTTTTTAAAAAAAAAACATGATAAGATCAGTTTTTCATTCTTGAGCTAATGGGCAGCGAGGGAATTTTTTCTCTCTCTCTTTCACCTTAAATGAGTCAGGGTGGTTTCTGGATGAAAATCCGTGTTGCAAAAAGTGATAATGACCTTTGTGCACAAGCAGGTCAAATCTGCAGACACTTGCTGCCTCTAAATAACTGTGACATCCCTGCTTCCACACCTCTCCATCAGTATGGATTTGAAGGTGTCCCTATCCTCTCTTCTTCTTCTTCCTCCCTCCCCCAGCAACTACCCCCCCCCCACCACCCTTTTTTTTTTTTTTTTTGCCCCACCACCCAATGCTCCTTTAATCACCTGGCTTGCTCTCATTTCCATATTAAATAGGCTTTAATCATGAAAAGCAATCAGGCTTTTGCATATTCATACCTTCCCCTGTACGCCGGCTTCCCTGTCTCGCTCCAGTGCCAAGCAGCCAGTAATCAGTAGGCAGGCGGCGTAATGCCATAGCCCCGGCCCATCGCATGAAAACACACACACTGCGTGAGTTAGAAATAACTTCACATGCTACTTACGTATTATCTCTACTCCAAGAGAGAGAGAGAGAGAGAGAGAGATAGAGGCAGAGGGAGAGGGGTAAGAGATAAAAAAAGAAAGATGGCGAGACTGATCCCTGATTTGAGCTGCGAATATTTGTACAGAGGCTCAAGGAAAAGTCGATTTGCATAATGACTTTGTAGTTTTGCATTAATCACATTTGCATATGAAAATGCGTTAATTACTCCTGATGATTTTTTTTTTAAAACTTGCTTCATTTGATGTCCAAGCTCTGGGGTTGTGATTAGGGGTCACATGGTGGGAGTTGTGTAGGTAGCAGTGTGCACACTTTTTGTGTGTGTGTGTGTGTGTGTGCAAGTGTGTCTTCTGCTGCAGCCTGTGTGTGTGTGTGTTTATGAGCTCTTACATGAGTGTTTTGAATGCTTGCCAGGGAATTTATCTTGTGTCTGCTGTTAGGCATGTGTGTCTATTTTCATTTTCCAGTTTGTGTGTGCGCGAGTTTCCCAGTTTCAGTGAGTGGCAAATATTTTGTTATTCCTCTGTGGGAGGGGGAAAAAAAAAGAAAAAAAAAGGAGGCGTACACTCCCGCCTTCGTTTAAATACACAACATTTTTTTTTGACAAGATGAAGACACACTTTTAGAGATTTGGATTCTAGATTGTGTGAATTGATCCTTTCTCCTAGTGAAATGCAACACACAGATGTGGCTGAATTGGATGTTTGAAGCGTTTCTTTGCAATTAAAAGACGTGTTTAAATACAAAATGCATCCCAGTACATATATGAGCATTTAGTCCTACTTTGTGCATTTTGTTTGCATGCATGTAATTGCATGTGCTTTTGCAAAAATGCTCCAGTCAAATCAGCAACTAGGAATCCCCCCCTCCCTGCCCAGCCACTTGTAGGCAGTTGCAGGCTGAATGTAAAATGAATGAGTTTATTGTGTCGCATTTTCTAAACTTGATGCTTATGTTGTGCTGTGTTTCCGAGGGTTTTCACATTAATGGTGAACTTGTGGAAGCACAGCTCCAGAACGTTTTTGCTTAAAAATTAAATCATCTGTGGTCATTAATTTGCCATTTCTGTGTCTCTGTGTGAGCATTTTGGGCTCACAAGCACATCTGCGTGTGTGTGTGTGTGTGTGTGAGTGTGTGTGTGTGTGTACAATTACAGTATACGTGTTCCTGCCTGTGTATGGGCCCCTAGTGTTGTTGGCCCATAACACTGCGCCTCAGACAGGACCACCCCAGGGGCCGTCTGACTCTGCTTGTGTCTGTCTGTCTCCTCTATGCAACAGGGTCAACTGGGTCTATAAGGGAGCTGCTAAAATGGCACAGCTGCACGTGCACACGCCA
This sequence comes from Stegastes partitus, assembly GCF_000690725.1. Taxonomy (NCBI): domain Eukaryota; kingdom Metazoa; phylum Chordata; class Actinopteri; family Pomacentridae; genus Stegastes; species Stegastes partitus. The sequence continues at coordinate 30,604 of NW_007578850.1, forward strand.
CCGCAGCCATCTGACACGCACACCTTGAGACGCACAGAACGCGTGTGCAGGCAAACGGCAACATGCACGCGTTAGTGCCAGCGCTGATAAGAGCCCGCGCACACACACCGAAAACATATGTGCATGCAAGAACGCATACAATGACTCTCATCTCCCATTAAGGCCTGCATCTCCCACCAAACACGCACACACGCACACACACACAGCTTAAAGGCTCCCACATGAAGGCATCAAACACTCCACAGCCAGCTTTATGGCACTCATATGGCAGCAGATTTGATATTTTCCTACCACAGCGGGGGAATAAAACTCGCCACTAATTTGGACTGCGAGCGCCACCGCTAACTTTCAGCATGTGCTGACTGACTGTGTCTTCCAGATGTGTGGACTCTTTGCTCCTTAACAGCCTTACTGAAGAGGCATTAGAAACCTCACACCCCCGTCCCTGCTACGCATGGAGAGTGATGATGGCGCTTTGGTATTCAACACAAACACGGCGCTTTTGTGTGGAGCTTGAAGTGGAGCGCTGATGTGAACTTCATGGTCTCGCTGCTATGGGCCATAAGTTGTCTTGTGTCAGTGGGAATCTGTGAATGTGTTTATGTTCTTTGTGTAAATAGCTATAATCAAGGTATTTTCACTGCTGCACTGTAGTTATTGGGAGCTTCCCCTTCTCGTCTTTGGTGGTGACATTTGATAACAGGTGTGCTTTTATCAGTGCTGAGTAACGTAGTAAATCCTTTTTTTTTAAGAACCTGCCTATAGTTGAAAGATGATTTTCACACACACACACACATGCGAGACCTTAAAGGAGAAACCTGCTCAGCAACATCTCCCAGCTTGGAAACACTCCTCGGAGAAATCAAATGAACTTACAGATACACTCATCCCGCGTGTGTGTACGTCTAATGTGCAGAACGTGTCATTTGGAGTGAAATGCAGAGATTTTCTGACCGGGCCAAACCCATTTTCTTACTAAAAAGTGTTTGCCTTTGGGAAAGAAAAAGGGACTACCATTAGTATTTGTGAAAATGAAAAGAGATGGTGCTTGTTAGCCAGTCAGACAAGGGTAATCCTACTTTGCTGCACTGTTGTTGTTCCTTTTCCTCTTATCTTATTAGGGTCCCGCTCTGATTGGGTGGGATTGTGGGTGAGGAAAATAAGGAGACAGTGTTTATGCCGTATTTTTCCTTTTACAGGCTGCTTCACCGCAAGAGATATTGAAAGCCTTTCATGGTACGCTTATGATTCCCCCTTATTTCTTCCACTTACTTGTCTTGAGCAATTACTCCAGAATTACTAGGGAACACAGACAAACACACGACCAACACAAGCTGCCTTTATGTTGGTTTGTCACTTAAACGTAAATCAGGAGCGTGCCAAGAACAATATCTTGTGTGCAAACAGCTTATTATTGATACGGCCTTTCATTAAACGCAACGCAGCCCTCGCATGCGTAGCAGCGGTTTACCGTAAGTGGTAAAAGTTGCGCGAAGGAGTGGAAAAAAGAAAGCAAAAAAGCAGAAGTTTTGGGGCCCAAAGGTCATTGCAACTTTCGTTTTTAATCTAAAGTTTTTTTTCTGTCTCACTTATGGCGTCACAGAGGTAGACTTGGTTTAATTTGCGCAGGTTTTGAAAGATCTGCGATTTCTGCCTCCGCCTCAATACGGACGAGTTGCCGGAAATTTCATTTGTGCTAAAAAAGAAAAAAAAAAAGAACAAAGCAAAAGACATTACATCTTTTTAATAATGTCCTTGCACCACTGGGTAACACGCAGAACACATTGTGAGTTATTTTTTTGGGTGTAAATTGTATACAGAGATGTCTGTGGATCACCCAGAGTACCAGGGATGTTTTTTTTCTAAGAATTTAAAGCCTACATTTTCCCTGCTTTGAGCAAACTTTCTTATATTTTGATTAAACAGAGCCTTTAAAAGAATGCACGTCCTCCTGGCTTTACTCGGTGTGTTTAATTATTGTCTTCTTTCTTAAAATCTGAAAAGCAAAGAAACTAAAACAGCAGGAGGGCTTGCACTGTCATGTCCATAGATGGCTTCGCAGACAGGGGAGTTAACTGCTCAAGGTTAAGGGGCTGCACTCTCCCCGTATAACTGGCGTAATTCATACTTTTCCAGAAAGCCCTCTCCTCTCCGTTGCCGGTCTTTCCCAGAGCAGAACAGAGCAAGCCAAAATGAAATAAAGCCTAAGATGTTATCAGCGTGATTGGTGCCAGCGGAGCTTGTCTGGGCCTGTGGTCTGGCGGGGCAGCGCTGGCCCGTACCAGCGCTTGTATATATGTGTGTGTGTGTGTGTGGGTGTGAGTGTGTTTATGTGTGTGTGTGTGCGTGTCCTAGAGGCACTGGATAGATGAAAGCTTTCTTTAACCATAAGCTATGCAGGAGCCGTGCCAGGAGCAGGAAATGTATCAGCGTGATAACAGCCAGAAAGACAGAGAGAAAACGAGAAAGAGAAAGAAAGAAAGAAACGAGAGAGAGAGAGAGAGAGAGACAGAGGGAGAGGCCACATGGAACCCACAGGGGGAGGCCTGGGGCCAAACTCAGCCCCATCATGTCACTTCATAAATATGTGTTGGGTGCTGAGAGATGAATCCATGCCTGCGTTTGTGAGTGTGTGTGTGTGTGTGTGTGTTGCGGGAGATTTTTTTTTTTTTGTTCGAGACGGTGCAAGACAGGAGACCGTTTGACACACCTGAGTATGTTTCAGGACCCACAGGAGAGAGAGAGAGAGAGAAAGAGAACAGAATTCCCCTGGAGACATGACCGTTGCAACGTTAATAATGTTGTGCCGCTGGCCTTCGCTGGATCACAACAAGACCTTATAGGCAGGAGAGAAACATGAATAGAAAGAAAAGCACAAAGACAGAGAGAGAAAGAGAGAGAAGGAGGCTCATTATTTCACGTAAAAGCTAAAATAGATTTTCTTGTTTGCGTTCATTATGTCATATTACAAGAAGAGTTCAGTTATGGGTGGAATTGCATCGAGAGAGGAAACCAATTTGATCTATATCTGCCTTTTTTTTGTTGTTTTTATTGCTCTAAGTGGTGCGCAGGATTATATTCATGCAAAACATATTTGGAGATGCACTTGTTTTATGGAAAAATCAATACCACTCTGGTGTTTTGTTAGGTAAATACGAAGCAGCTGATTATCTTATATTAACATAGAGAAAGGAAGCACAGAAAAAAACAGCTGGTCCTGCTCTGCTCGAGCCCAACAGAAGCCCAGCAGCTTTAAAGATCTCCTATATCTTGTTGTCTTTTTTTTAAACTAAAAGTGCAAAACCAACTGGCCAAGCTGCCTGTTTCCCATCTTCCTCATATCTAACAGACAAATAAGTGAGTCTTCTCATCAATTTATTGCTCTAAACCTAACATTTTTCTTTTCCAAATACACTCCACGACTACTATATCTGCCCCCCCTCTTTTTTTTAAACACTCTCCCCTTTTGTTGCTTTGGTTTAGTGAGCTAACACTAATTAGACAGCCTGCAATTTGGTGTCAAATGATGCAATACTCCATGTGCTCTCTCCTGTGAATCTCACAGCCTCTGGATCAGAGCATAAGTGGAAAACCTCTGTATCCTCTCATAGCCTTAAGTAGCCAGAATGAATTATTAATCCAGAAAAACTAATAGCGAATTAGATTGTTCTCCACCCACTCCCTACCCCTCTATCTACACCTGGTGTGAAGCATGTGAAGGGCAGGTTTTACAGCGAGCTGATTGAGGTTGGAAGGAGCTTGTGTGCCATTCAAGGCCGCCGCCGCCGTGGTGGTATCTTCCTGTGGGCTGCTAGTTAAGCGAGACTGGCTGCTTGGCTCCAATGGGCAGAGGCCAGCTGGGAACCATTACTACTGCTGAAAGACTATAGTCACAGAATGGTGAAGCGAGAGGGAGCACCGGCATGCAGACGCACATATAGAGCACATACAGGGCCATTTGCACAAACATCCCCAAACGGACGCACAAAAGCGCCATTGTGCGAGATACAATGTGTGACATGTCAATGCGGAAGACGCATCCTTGGAGACATTCGCAAAAGGACGAGCGCTTATCACAGGTTGCGACGAGCGCCGCATCTCCACGCTTTTTTTGTTCGATTTAATTCATCAAGGCCGAAACAATACAGCCACATTTTTACACTTCCTTACTTTAAAGAAAAAAAAGAAAAAGCTTCCTTTTTTTTTTTTAATGCACTGCTTGTATAAAGTGATTGATCCCATGAAAAATTTAATAAACCCACAAAACAGAATTCACACGTCACTCACATGTCAAAGTCAATTTTCTGTTCAGTGCCGCTGAATAGGAAATTGACTTTTCTGGACAAAGTGAGAGTCCCCGAGGGGTATAACTGAAGCTCATTTGGATGTAAAACCTTAAACAAACATTGTGTGAGTCCACAAAGTCGTCCTCTATTTCATTGTGGAAGCAGCTTGAGTTTTTGTCTTCTTTTTTTTTTCATCTGCTGCATCACTCGGCACCTTTTCTCCCAAATAATTCACCTTGTATTGATTCTGTTTATTAATGGCGTTTTATTTTTTTCCCTTCCTTCCTTCCACTCGGCGTGCATCACACTCCCACAGCTCTAACCGACTGATGACGCCTCCTTTTTCTTTTTGCATTTTATGTTGTCTGTTTTCCCTGCTCCTGCTGCTGCTGCTGTGTCATGGTAAAATGGGTGGGAGATGGCAGGAGAGATTAAAGTGGATGTAATTACGCTGAAAATGAAAAATGCAGGTGATAAAAGAAAAACAAACTCTTCCTTTATTTCCAAACCTGCCTGCAGATTTCTCCACTTCTTCTTTTTTTTTCTCCCAACTTTTCCCTCCTTTCTCGCCCTCCCTCCTTTAATCCTCTCCTCCATCTTGCTCCTCTCTCTTACATCTTCTTTCAACCACAAGCACGATTGAGTGTCATCCATTTGTCAGCGTCACACGATAGACAGCAGACCCCACAAGTGTGTGCGCCTCCCTCCCTCCCTCACCCGTCCACAAAACAACACACATGTGCACATAGAAGGCGCTGGGACCAGTTAGGAGCTGATGGCGATGAGTCAGGCTTTAGAGAAATGCCACAGAGAGCTTAGCTAATGCACTTTATGGAGCTCCCTTTTTCTTTTCATTCTCTCTTCTTTCTTTTTTTTTTTTTTCTCTCTCTCCCCCCCCCTCCATCCCCTCCTCGCCTATACTGCTCCCTCTTTTCCTCCCTCTTTGTCCTAGAAGCCGAGCCAGAAGTCATAGCTCTTTACTGACAGAGAGGTCTTGCCAGTTATTTTTCACAGCGTGTCCCCTGTGCCCCGGCTGGGATAGCTTTCCTCATGGCGCTAACGTTTTGCTCCCTTCGGTCGTGCTACATGAGAGCCCCCGCCGCTTTTTTTCCACTCGTGCATTGTTCTACAGCTGGACTCAGTCAGTGTGTGTGTGTGTGTGTGTGTGTGTGCGATCAAGTTGTTGGAGATACCTGATCCCTTTTATTGTTCATTTGACCCACATCCCAGGAGGCATGAGGGTCAGGGCGGAGTACCCAGATACCTTGTACAGGTGTACGGGGCGAGGGAGCGTGCAGACGAATCTAGGAAAGGATAAATATTTTTGCACGTGGATCTCCATCCCACACACACTTTTTTTTTTTTTTTAAGCAGGAGCGCTGTTTCTTTAAATCCTCTCTTGGCGCTGTCAGGCATTTCAGCTGGTCATATTGGCTGCAGACACACACACACACACACACAGATGTATATGGTTAGCAGGCTGAAGCTGGTTCGAGTTAGCATGGAGCCAGCCACACTGTGTGAGAGCCTTACCCCCTGCCTGCTACTGCCACCCTCCGCAGTCTCTCTCCACTTCTTTCTCTTTTACTGCATATGTGTGACAGTCGGCCGGGGTCCCTGCACCGTCCGAGCCTCCCCTCATCCCCCACGCTCAGACTCACGCAGTTGATCCTCGTGGCCCCCGTGTCTCCTGATTAGCCCCCCGTTCGTGACAAACAAGCCATCAGGGCAGAGAGGAGGGGAGGGAAGGAAGGGGGAAAAAAAAAGGAGGAAGAGCAGGAGGGACGGAAGGGAGAGAGGAGGAGGAGGAGGAGAGGTGTGTGTGGGGGAGTGCAGGGGGTGAGGTGAGGAGGCTGGGACCCCTGGGGACCCCTAGATCACAGCCATGCTAATGAGGAGCTGCTTTGCCAGCAGCAGAGGTGTCAGCTAACCCCTGACAGGTGCACACACTTGCGTATACTCCCAGGGCTTGTGCAGGAGCGTGCACGTGGGATTGGAAAGGGTGTGTGTGTTTGTGTGTGAGAGAGTGAGCGTGCACGGAGGGCAGAGGAGAGGAGGGGCTGCAGGGGCAGGTTTGTGTCCCAGTGGCCTAGCCTGCGGGCGGCTTTGTTCTGTATGCAAATCTGTCACGGTGGCGTTCTGTCGCCCTTGATGGAATGTTGGAGCAGCACAGCGAACCTGAACCCCAGGAATGCTGCAGTGCACACACACACACACACACAAACACACACGAGCTTGACACCCAAATGTAGCACATCTTCTTGCCCTCCTTGTTAACAACCAAAAAACCTGCCCTGGCTTTTTTTTCTCCTTCTTCTTCTGCTCCCACACTAAAACAACTACACACTCCATTCTGCAGGATGCAACACGATTCACGCAGCAGTCCAACGCTCGCTGGGCTAGCATTCAATTGCTACTTATTTTCAATTATGATTTATTTTTCCTTGAGCTTTGTGAGAGTTAATTTGGCATCAGTGAGCATTCATTATCATCCACTCACTGTTCACTGTCAGCCGAGAAGCTCCCGTTTGCCCATCTTGTTGAAGACTGAGCCTGTGGAATTTTGTTATTCTTCTGTGGTCTTATTATAAGTCCCCCTGGATTAGCGCATCTGATAAAGGCCCCCAAAATGTAAGTGTAATGTAAATGGAGGGAGCTCATGCTTTGAAATATAAATCAGACTCAGGCTGGAGGCTGGAGAGATGGCATATGCGAATTCCTAAATTAAACACAAATCCACATGTCTGCACCGTACGCCTGGTGTCTACGTCAGCCCAACCAACCTCACACCAACTTTTCTACACTAGCCATATGCAAACAGTCAATACCATGGCTCCCCTTCATTCACTGGCATTTTGTTTGTACTTTTTAAGGCAAAATAATGGCTATAAAAGGCAATCTGGAAAGAATAAAATCTGATGTAAAGCTCAGATCTTAGTCCCTGAAGACTGGGTTAATTGGCCTGGTGGTTTAGTAAAAAAACCAACCCAGGAGAGAAGGAGAGCATTATTACTGGCCCACCTCAGCTCCACGCATGTGCCAATGTTTTAATAACTTCCTCCAGGCCTCCTGGCCCTTAGCCCTCGTTTTGTTGCACAGGACAAAGAGCTGCCCTCCTAAGCTGGTCTCAGTTCTGTATTGTGTTGCTTTTGTTTCATGGGAAAATCTGCCAGAGTGAACACCTGGGCCAAAAAAACAACCCGACTCATAGTCTTTTTCAGGTGAATCCCATTACGCTATAACATTTACAAATTGTGGTATTGCGATAAAAATAAAGCGGCGAAACACGCAGCGTGCCGTATTGCTGAATCCTGCTGTGACTCCATTTAGTTTAACCTCTCATCTCGGCCTCTTTCGCACACGCTCGGAGTACGTGTGTCTCTGTGTGCATATGGTGTGCCGGAGTAAATTGGGCGATTAGGTCCAGCATCAGTGGCTGCGAGGAGAGGAGAATGTAACTATTCTAACTGGTAGTTGACCTTGGCGGTCAGCGGTGGAGGGGTCCCTGCCTGCATGTCAGGCAGACGACTGTAATTACCGCAAACTGAAGCATGATACGGCCCACCGTGATTCTTTAATGAAGGCTTTTATTGGCCGGAGC
>NW_007578850.1:38902-45555 GCF_000690725.1 Stegastes partitus
AAAAAAAAAAAAAAAAATGGGAGAAAAAACACACTTTGAAAAATCGAGTGAGATCATCAATCCTTCTCCCAATCTCACATCTTCATTTAATATTGATCCCTGTGTGTTGATGAGATTATACCGAGTCTATAGACCTGACTGGGATCCCGGGGGGCATGTAAATAGCCGCCGTGTGTGTCAGCGTGTGCGTACATGCGAGTGCACCGGAGCACGTCTGGCCCTTAAAGTCCCTCCACCTCTCTTCTTACCCCCTCTCCTCCCTCTCTTCCCTTCCCCTCTCTCTCGCTCTCTTCTCCCAGTCCAAGCTGTTAAGCTGTCCAGCTCTCTGCTGCCAAGCGGCCGTGTGAAGCTTAGCCAAACTAAACACGGGCAGGCAGCCCGCCACTCGCCCCACACATACATGCGCCGCACAGACATACGCATGCGAGCACAAAAATACATCCGTGTCGGCTCGCGTGCACGAGCGCACACACTGGTGGCGGGAGTCGGGTCGCTTCTCGCCTCACACAAACAGTGAGAGTGACGGCTACACCAGAGGCCCACTAATAGCAGAGAAAAACAGACAGAATCAGTAAATGAGCCCCTCATTAACTTTTTCTGACCCTTCCTCCCCTGGGGAAAGCCAAACCAATCACACCGCCAAATCAGCTTCATGTACCAGACACTGATCCAACATCAGCTTTCGCTCATCTGTTCCACGCAGTACAAGCCTGTGTGTGTGTGTGTGTGTGTGTGTGTGTGTGAATCTGTGAGTGTACGGAGGTGTGCGCTGAGAGAGAAGAAAGTGAAAAGAGAGTATTCCTGTGCATGTATCAGTGTCTGCATGTGTGTTTTACATTCCATAACAAAGGCTGGCTTTGAGGCAGTCAGCCATCTTAAGGACTCTTTTCTTGATCACATAAAACTTTGGGCAGGAGTAACTTCCCCCGTCTTTGTTTGGCCCCTCCGGGCTTCGAGCTTTGGGACCACCGTACCAACTTGACTCCACTTGCGGTAGCCACTGATGATAAAGTAGATGCAGATGCCTTGCAAGCAAACACAAGGCTGTGGAAATGCCTCTTCAGTGCGAGCCTGTGTTGAATTACACAAATTCCTACCAAGGCCCTCTTTATGAGTCACAAGCAGGCTGACAGGGCCATGCCACAGTGACTGATAGATTCATTTGGCATTATTAAGTCACACCATTTAAAGGGGTAATTTGTAAGTGAGTGACGTACAGTTCTGTGTGCGAGCGAAGCCACAACAGATCGCTTTACTGTACTTGTTATTGCACCAGTGACGTAGAGCTTTATTTAATGTGGATGCTGTGTTATGAGTGGAGGGGTCTTAGCTGTTTACGTCTCCATCACCTCTCTCTTCCTTTGAGTGTGTCTCCTCTCTCTCTCTAATGCCACAGCTCCCTCCCCCACTTCCTATATTTGTGTTTTTCCACCCATTGGTGTGTTGTTTTTTTTTTGCCACTGCTGCCTCCCCTCTCTCCATATGGAAATGACAGAGTAGACGAGATGGATCTGTATATTAAAGCCTAGCTGACATTAGAATTAGCATAATGTGTCGTGGCCTGAGGGCAATACCTGCCACCTACATTAGCCTGCAGACACACAAACTGTCTGTGAGTGTATTTCACACACTGGAGCCCCTCATCTATACACACAAACAGGAAGCTGCTGGGTTTTGAGTGTGATTAATTTCCCTGTAATTCCACACATGTTCACATACACATAAATGCATTAGAAAGATGCTGTTGTGCATTTGATTTGAATATTGTTTTGTTAGACTAACAGTGTTTCTCTTTGTCACGTCCCACAGATAAAGATGAGCCATCCAGCTACATCTGTACTACCTGTAAGCAGACCTTCAACAGTGCCTGGTTCCTGCTTCAGCACGCCCAGCACACTCATGGCATCCGCATCTACCTGGACAACCACCCCGTCAACTGCTCCCTCACTCCCCGCATGGCTCTGCCTCCCCCTCCAGGAGCCGACGCCCTGCCTCGCTCCCCTCTCCCCACTTTCCTCGGCGACACCAACAACCCATTCCACCTCCTCCGCATGGCCGCGCCCCTGCTCAGGGAACACCCCCCTCCTCCGGGGTACATAGAGACCCGGCTGCCTGCGACGCCGCCCTTCGTCAGCCCTCCGCCTCCCCCGAGACCACCTCTAGAGCGGCTGGGCCCAGAGGAAATGGGGCTGCTGTCACAGCACCCCAGTGCCTTTGAGAGGGTGATGCGAATGACCCCCATGGAGCCGCCTTCCATGGACTTCTCCCGGCGACTGAGGGAGCTGGCGGGCAACACAACTAATAACGGCGGGCCCACGCCTCCTCTCTCACCCAACCGTGTGCCACCCATGCACCGTCTGCTGAGTCCCACGCTTTTCCAGCCTGGTGCCAAGCCCCCGGCATTTCTCACCTACGCTCCGCAGCCGCCCACCCCTCAGGGGGGACACGGGTCTTCCAGCCCTCCTGACTCACAGGGTCAGAGCCAGACCCCAGGGAAATCCAAATCCTGTGAGTTCTGTGGCAAGATTTTTAAGTTCCAGAGCAACCTGATCGTGCACAGACGCAGCCACACAGGAGAGAGGCCGTACAAGTGTCATCTATGTGATCATGCCTGTTCCCAGGCCAGCAAGCTCAAAAGGCACATGAAGACACATATGCACAACAAGTCTGGGGCCATGAGCAGCTCCCCAGAGCAGGGAAGCAGAGGAGAGGGAGGAGATGGTGAAGAAAAGACAAGGGAGGAAGATGCAAGGGAAATGGGAATGGACAATGAGGAGGAGGAGGATGAAGAGGAGGAGGAAGAGGAGGAGGAGGAGGAAGAGGAGGAAGAACTGAGGAATGGAAGTCGGCCAGATTCCAACTTGAGTGAGGACTCCCAGGAGTTCGGCCCGAACAGGGAAAATGGCCCAAGACACTCTCCTGAGGAGAAATCCCTGGGCGGGGATAGAGTAAATGACAGTGGCGGGGTGGGCATCATGCACCCGTACAACCACCTGGACAATCACCTTAGACTTAACCCTAACAAGAGAAGCTTGGAGAGGCAACCTAACGGAGACGGTGGAGAGAGGGGTGAAGTAGAGAGACAGAGAGAGAACGAGAGGGACCAGGACAGAGAGCGAGACGAGCAGGAGGACCCGAGGCCTGTGATGAACGGAAGGATCAGCGTATCTGAAGCAGAGTCCTTCCCTGGGCTGTTCCAGCGTCGGCCCACCCCCATCACCAGCCCGAGCCACTCCAACAACAAGAGGATCAAGATAGAGAAGGAGCAGCTGGAGATTCCTCCAACCATACCCCTCATCTCCCCAGAAAACGTCTACTCTCAGCTCCTGGCCGGCTACGCCGCTTCACGCCACTTCATCAGAGAACCTTTCTTGGGATTCACTGATTCCCGCCAGTCGCCGTTCGCCACCTCTTCCGAGCACTCGTCTTCGGAGACGGGGAGCCTCCGCTTCTCCACCCCGCCTGGGGAGCTGATGGAGGGCGGGAGTGCCTCAGGGCGCAGCGGCAGCAGCACCCCTCACCTCCTGCGGGGACCTGGACCCGGCAGGCCTCCGAGCTCCAAAGAGAGGAGGAACGACACCTGCGAGTACTGCGGCAAGGTGTTCAAGAACTGCAGCAACCTGACGGTGCACCGACGCAGCCACACGGGGGAGCGACCCTACAAGTGCGACCTGTGCAGCTACGCCTGCGCCCAGAGCTCCAAGCTGACGCGCCACATGAAGACCCACGGGCAGTTTGGGAAGGAGGTGTACCGCTGCGACATCTGCCACATGCCCTTCAGTGTCTACAGCACGCTGGAGAAACACATGAAGAAATGGCATGGCGAACATTTGATGGCCAGCGAGGTCAAACTGGAGCAAGCGGACAGAGGTTAAGCCAGCAACCAGACAGCATACAGTGTACACAAAACACACAAACACATACACACACACCTACACACACACACATACAAGTACACACAAAAATCCCTATAACCACTTCTTCAGCAATGGGGCTTGGCTGGATAATCTCACTTAAAAAAAATTTGAGATTGATTGATGTTCATCTTTTTTTCTTGTCACAGAAACTGCCACCTGAGAATATAAACAAAGGGAAACTTTAATGAGAACTTGTCTGGAACGCCCAACTTGACGTTTCTTGGCAAACTGTCTGAGGATTTTATCAGTTAGGAATCCATGGAGCCTTTCTACTGTGCAATAATTTCTGTATTTATTGGATTTTTGTAATGATATTTGGCATGTGCAGGTACATCTTTGTGGGATTTCATATGGAGTTAGTTTTGAAATGTGCTAAAAAAAAAAAAACGTTTTTTTTTTTTTTCTAAAATGCGATGAAAACTGAAAAGACGTCACCCTTAATACAAATTTTCTTTGTTTTCCTTTAAGGAACCTTATTATCACGTGAGAGTAAATTTGTGTGAAGCAGTTAGCTTTTAAAAGTAAAAAAAAATAATAATTGTTTTCTATATTAACTGCAGCAGCGGACTACAATCCATTCCCTCATACAGGCCTAAAAGCACTGAATGTCAGCCTGACAATAAAACATCATTGCTGGATTTTAAAAATCCAACATTATCTTAGAGACCTGGTAAGTTACGATTAATTTATTCAGGGAGTTTTGTCCTTTTTGAACATTGGCATGTGAATAATTTCAAAATGCAGTTACTGTATTGCTGTCCTTGCTTCGGCGGGGACGTAAATAGAGGTTGCACTTAAATGGAGAAACCCTTAACTGATGCTCAGTACATTCCCAATGTAGGATTAAACCACCATATTTAATATGTTGAATAAGTTAAGACTACTTGTGATTAATGTGAGAAGGAGAAACAGTCCTGTTTATGGTTTGTAAATATATTCTTTTCTTTTATATGTTAAAGTAGCCCTGACTGACCATGAAAGATGGCCTAAAACTAAACAATCAGAAGACCAGCTGCTTGCATCATCCACAGTATATGCTAAATGTAACTACCATGCATTATTGCTTTATCAGACCCATCCCATGTGTGCTTACTCAAAGGCGATTTGTTAAACTACTTCAACACTCTCCGAATCATCCTCCATCTCCCTCTCGTGTGTGGCGTGGCGGCCCTCTCTGACCCAGGTTGACTTCCTGCGTCGTCCCCCCACCACCACCACCACCTACACTCCCCCCCTTAGGATCCGCGAAATAGTTTCAAATGAAATTCATATCAATATGTGTGTTGGCGTGTGTTCTTCTCTCTGCAGTAGCGCTCTAAGCCTCTCTCCGACGGCGTCTTTTCACAGTTCACTAGCTCAGATTCATGCATTAGAGCGGCTTTTAAAAGGAAGCCTGTTCATTCGCCTCACAAAGTGATACGGGTTTAACTCCCAGTAACAGATTTTAGAGACAGTGTGCATGTTCGTGTCTTTTGGGGATTACGTTTTTTTTTATTTTCTGCATCGTTCATCCTGAAATGAATCTGGTGCTAAAAAAAAAAAAAAAAAAAAAAAAAGCTATATGAGTTATGATAATTTGGAGCACAGCTGCACTAGGGGATGGCCGGGCGACCTTGAGTAGGGGCTATTCTTAAAGCTAAAAAAAAAAAAGAAAGAAAGATTGGAGCGGAGAAATGAAGACGTGTGAGAAAGAAATAGAAGGAGAGAGAGCAAGACCTTGACCAGGGAGAATAGTCATTCAAATGAAATTGGAAGCATATGAAAAGTGTATTTTTTTTTTTCTTCTTGTACCCAAATGCACATCTACTGGCCACATCTTATAACAGACCATCGGAGTGAGACAGAGCGAGCACGAGAGGGAAGGAGACAGCGAAACCACATGAAAAGGAGATTGAGACTACATCTTTCATTTTTAGTACTGCAAATTCTCAATCGTCAAAATCATCATCACTTGAAAGTTTGACCTGCTATCTTGGCCCATTGTCAGGTTTTATCTGTGCCACTTTGTTTTGATAGAAAAAGAAAAAAAAAAGAAAAAAATTCCACTGTACCTTGAATGCAAATTCCTCTCTTTGGGATCTTTAGAAAAAGGAAATGATGTTGAGGTCACGAGAGCTCTCCATAAGCTATTCAGTCACCATGCAGTTCAATATGTTTTTAGTGAATTAACATGAAAAGCGAGATCGGCTGAAGAGCTACTCTCAGCTTGCTTACACATGTTGATGCATGAGTGCTAAAAAAGAAGAAGAAGAAGAAGAAAAAAAAAAAAAGAAAAATCAAGGTCCTGATGTGTATTCATTCCCAGAAAACTCAGTTCAGAGTTGGGCCTAAATGAGCCATACAACTATGAATTCGAACACACTTCAAACAATGAACCCCCACAGAGATCCAAATCACACATGGACATTCAGTCTTACAATATGTTTACAGTGTTGAAGTATGCCATTAATGAAATACTCTGTGTAAGTGTTTAAAAATGATAATAAGTATTGTTTTTTCTCCAATGTTCTTTCAAATGATTTGAATGCCATAGCAGTTTTGTATGATTATCCTGGTGGAGGGATTTTATCTACATGAATATGTTTCTGTATGATTGCTTGTTCACTGTATGGACATTTTTTTGTTTTGTTTTGTTTTTAAATGTAATATTGCAGAATCATGCCAGATTATTATTTTTTTCTAACAACAGTGGTGCCATTATTGACTTCTGGTATCTTCTTTTATTTTATTTTTTTT
>NW_007578850.1:46360-55858 GCF_000690725.1 Stegastes partitus
TTTTTTTTTCCTCATGGTTGGTTAAAAAGGTCTTGTGATGGCACTTACAAATGTAATTTTAAAAACATTTTCATATTTCACTTTTCACAACTTTCACTTACACTCTTTGTACAAAAATAGTTTCCTTGTTCTTTTTTTGGGGCGGGGGGAAGTGCATCATTGTGAAAAAAAAAAAAGTGATTTCAGAACAGTACACATCTGCTGTTTTGAACATATATGTATTTTTGTAATGTGTTGAAAAATCAATACAAGAAAGCCAACACTTCAATAAATGTTGCAATTGCTCTATGATTGAACCAACTTTTCATTCTGATTATTTTCTTTTTCTTTTACATCCTGAACAAAAAAAAAAGCAAACCGCAGGTACCTCTGATGATTTTAGTGTGCAGCTAAAACACAAGACAGACAAAATATAATCAATCTCTGAACATTTCATTTATTTCATGCGCTGGAAACTGGGAGGGAATTTCTGCACCCCACATATTCACAATCACAAACTGCGGCTAATAATTTTACATGACCTCTAATCTGACGTTGGCTTTAAGGCGTGCTGCTTGTCAACAGCAGCTGACCTGTGCAGCGTGGTCATTTCATTTTATTCAAAACCTCAAACTGAAGGACAACCCTCGATTTAAATAGTGCTAATAAATACACACACTTAAAAAAACAAATTGCAATAAAAGAAGAATACGTGGCAACAGCAGATAAAAAGAAATAACAATTAAATTAATGAGAAAAATTGGGAAGAAAAGTAAGAACAAGTTGAGGAAAAGATAATAAATTAAAAGCAATGACAGTTACACCCATAAAAGCAGCTGTTAAACCATAAAGTTTTGCTGAAGAATATTCAAAGTATGTGGGGTGCGGTAACATTTTTTTTTGCAGGGTCAAAGCATTTTTATGAACACGTAGGGTTACAAGAAAACAGAGGGTGAGCTTTAGCAAAACAGCTTTATTAATAAATTAAAAAACAAACGCTGATGCGTCCTCTCTGACACGGCGGGCGAGCCAGTTGTTTTGATCTATTAGGCGGGCCATAACCATCCCCTGTGATGAATCTTAAGGAGGGGTAATATACTGCTTTTAAAGGTTTGAGAGTGCAACTGGCCGGCCGTTCATAAATAACTTCACCATAGCCAGAGAGGAAAACTGCTTTAACAATCCCTTTTCTCGTAAATAAACCAAGACGTGATTTACTGCCGAATGGAAAGCCCAGTCTCAGTTTTGATAGCAGCATGTCAATTTGAACATTAAAATCCCTCTTTAGTTTTTTTTTTTCCTATCAAGCCTATTGTAGCTTTGCCACGATCAATATTTCTAGTATGTGAAACCAACACATAAGCCGAAATAGACAAGTTATTCATATAAGAACATACCAAAAAAAAAGCAACTTTATTCTACTATATATTGCTTTTACTTGTTTATTTTTGTATATTGAGGAATTTAAAGTGCAAAAGCCTCAAGAATCATTGATTAAGAATTAATATTCGTCTTTCAAATCCACACCAATGACCCAAAATATACTGTTGTCCTCTCATACATTTTTTTACCCACTAAGAAATGGACTCTTTTACAATGATGGAAGAAGTATTCCGACTCCTTTACTAAAGTAAAAGCACCAATACAGCAATGTAAATATACTGTATGACAAGTGAAAAGTCCTACTTCAAAGTATCAGCAGCAAAGTGTAGTTGGTTTAGTTGTTCCTACTGATATTTTTTATGCATGACATGATCCGATTATTAACAGTGAAGTGTGTCAGCAGCATGTTGTAGCTGCTGCAGGTGGAGCTGCTTTAAACACCTTTACATCATAGTTTTATACACGCAGGGACAGCAGATGGTTAATGGGAGAGGAAAGCTGAGAAAGCAAAGCTCCGATGCACAACTCTATTTTCATGTTGTCTCTAATCTCAGATTTTTTGCGCGGACATCGGATCTTTAGAAACTTTCCTGAAAAGAAACCGCGTGAGAAGTTTAGAAAGTAAAATCACTATTTGCTGAAACGTGACCCTGACCGCACACACGCTGCTTTTTGTAAGAAGACAAAAAAAGGTTGTAAACCTAGTCTTTGAGTTCTAAAACCTTGTTATATTATCCGTTGTGCAACATCTTCATCTTTAAAGTAACTGCAAGTGTCAGAAAACGGTCCCTCGGTGTCGTACTTAAGCGCGATACTTGAGTAAATGCGCTTAGTTATTTTTCCGCCGCTGCCCCGCGCAAAAAATAGCAGCAGTTTCCTTGAAGTCCCTGAAGTTTTGGAGCTGGAGCCACCGCGGATCAGACTTGTTGCAGCACATCTCTCAAAAGCCCTGTCGCCTGTACACGGTTTGTCACTGTCAGTGGGTTCTCGCCGCCGCTGCCACTGCTGACTGGAAGCTCCCCAAAGCCTCGCTGTTTTTCAAGACGCTCTGACTCAGTCGTTTGACCAGAACCACTTCGGCTGTTGTCGGAGTCGCTCAGGTCTTCACACCTGCCAGTTTCTCCCACATTCGACACGTGTTAGGAATCAGACAGTGGCGATCATTTATTTATACAGTAGAATGTTGAAGGTGGGATCATGTTTGAGGCCCTCTGCAGCGGAGAATAAAGGGACGGACTGGATCGTGTTGAGTTTTTGAGCGTAATTTTTCAACTTTAAGTCAAACTTTTCTGATACTGACCAGTCTCAAGTTGGAGGACACATTTTGAACTTACGCTGCAGGAACCTTTGATCAGCAGCCACATTTTCCGACACTCTGTCCCTGGAACGAACGCCAGATAACATGACATAAAGCAGCTTCCACTGTATTGTGTTTTTTTTTATTATTTGTTAGAGGAAATGCATTCTACGTTGATGTTTTTCATGGTTGAAATTCAAGAGATGCCTATCATGTTGTCAGCGAGGAATCTTTCTTAGCTTGCAGTTATTTGGCCAAACGTTGCCGGGGCAAGACAAGACAGATGGATGGTAAGAAATGAATCTCGATCAGAACCTGACAGATATTTCACGTGGGGCGCGAAGGAAAGAAAGAAAGAAGCAAATTCCTAAATTTGACTTCAGAGACTTGTACAACTCCTTTGTTCTTATAGAAAATAATAGCCCGATTGTGACTCATGTGTTTTATTCCTGAAGGTAGCTGTTGACGGTCTCACGCCTCATAAATGAGTCTTGGCATGAGTGCAGGGACCCATCAGGTATTTCTTGATATGAGGCCAGCAGCAGTCAAGTCTGTCCTCAGTTGAGCCTCCGGGCCGTTGGATAGCATAACAGAAACAGTGCATGTACAGGATGCGTGTGCGCTCGGTTACAGAGAAAGTAGGAGAGACACGACGACGGGGTGGAGATGGAGGAGCAACGAAAGCAAAGGCGGCTTGTGCGCTGCGGGTTTTGTGTGAGAATGTCAAAATCAGGAGAGGAATTCCCGAAGCCTGCCAGCTCTTGCCACACACAACGAAACATTAAGTGTCTCAAATTTATGAACGATTGAGTGTAAAAGTATAATTATTACCTCAAAATATTCTTATAATAAAGACACGAGCAGCCGCAAATTGCCCACACGGATGATGTTTTGGGGGGATGTGTTGTTTGTAGAGATGTGACTTTCCCAACTCTGTGTGTGTGTGTTTGTGCCTGAAGGCTGACATCTGGGTGCCATGTTGATGATTCTGGTCTTCTGGTCAGCAGAAATGTGCATGTTGAGAACATGTCACATTCCCACAGCTCTTATGGCATAACTATTGACACAACAATTGGAAGAGGATGACTCTGCAGATGGCTGGCGGCTGCACATGTCTTCAATGATAGAAAAAATGCAATAAATATATTAATTAGACCTAATAAAATCAGTTTTTCTCTGCTTGGTTTGTTTCTCACCATCTATGCTTGTGTTTAAAGGCTTTTTATCACTATATTTCTTATCAAATTGACATGTTTGAAAGCAAAGTTTTGCCTTTAACATATCACAACCTTATTTTGGCACGACCTTAAGCCCAAACTGAGCTTTCTCCTTCTTGAAAGGGCCACTCTCCGTATAATCACAGACGCACTTCTCTGCCGCCAGCCCGTTTTCCACAGTTTACATGTGACGTGAGGTTAAGAAACTCTCTTTTAGGCCTGTTTAGGAGCAGGCCCCCTCCTGTGTGCCCAGCTCCATGGGAGAAAAGCCGCCTCAAGCACCATTGGTGAGGAGGTGCCGTATCCTCTTCACCAGAAAGCGCTGGGCAGAGGCCTGCAGTCACAGACAGAGAGTCGCTGAGCAGGAGATGGGAAATCACGATTTGGAGTAAAACCACGTCCTCGGGGAACAGGGTGTCAGCAGGGATTGCGGTTCACGTCCTGGGCCACACAGAACCACAAGGTCACCGCAGAGACCCTACTTTCCACTGGATCACAGGGCTCAGGCCCCACTGGCCTCTCTGTAGATATCCAGTTACTAATCTGCCGGCCCTGACCAGTACCCAGGCAAATTCCCTCCCAGAGAGCAGACTGGGCTTCGCCCTGCGACACAGCGACCAGAGTAAATCCAGCCCAGCTGGCTGCTCTTGGGAACAAGGGGGGAAAAAAGGGGGTGGAAAGAGGCAGGGAAGTAGGGGAAGGGTGGAGGGAGGAATGGATGGAGGGCGAGCAGGGAGAGCAATTTAAAGGGTGGTCAGGAGACAGAAAGCAGTGTGGTCGAGCGTGGTCACTCAACAGCTGTGGCTTGGGAAGATTCTCTCTTCTGGGAGAATCTGACCCGGAGGAACAAAGGCTTTGCGGTCGTGTCGAGCGTGTAAGTAAAGGACAGGAAATGCAGACTTTTTTCAGAGGGAGGAAAACACTGAAGCCACTCAGTGGGAGGTTTTGGTCGTTTACAGGATAACCATGTCGACAAGTATCAAAACGGCACTCATCTCAAAACAGAAATGACAACTTTCGGTTGCTATAATTGCCTCCTTTATATTCAGACAATTCCTTAACTTTGGGAAAAGTAGAATCTATTGTTTGACAATTAGACATTATAGTTTCCTTTATTCTCCTAAGCTCTCTGCGCTGGAGATGGTATTTTAGACGAGTAAACAGACGCGACGGACACCTGATGTGAGCCCCTTTAACAATGACTTTCCTTCATGAAGTGATGCCGTTCTCTTCGCTGCAGCAGCCCGGCGGGTCGTGACTGCACAAGCCCTCCTAACCACTGGCCGTCACCTCACTATGGAGACACAGTCAAGCAAAACGTTTATTTATCCCTGCGCTGCAGCCACACCCTCGCTGTCTGCATATTTAGGTCTGCTCCTTCTCTTTGCTTTCAGTCGCTTCATCACTGACTGTCATAACCTTTGTTTCCTCAGCTCTTTGTTCTTAGTTTCCTTCGAGATAAACTTTCTTTTCTCATAAGTTCCCTCCCTTCTGCTTTTCCCTTCTTCCTTCTGTCCCACTGTCAATGTAATTCCATTGGTGTCAGACCTCCCAGGTGGGCCCAGACACAGGTAGATAGCTACCGCGGTGGGGAAGCTTCTCCGCTGTCGGCTTCCTGACGCCCGATCTTTTACCCCCCCGACACACACACATGCTCTCACACATGCACACCTTGCCTCAGGGGGGTCAGTGTCATTGTTGACATTGGACACATGCTCGTCGTGGTGCAATATTAAATCTTCTCATTTGATTTGGACTGTAATTATGTCGTAAAAACAAACTGGCTGTGAAGCCGTGGCCCGCCAGTGTGATCTACTTTCATCAAGTGCAGACTGGCTTAATTACAGAGTGCGCCATACACCCATCTTTCACTGGGCAGCTTTTCCTGCTGCTTCTTTAAGCCATCACATTCTTTTATTGTGCGTTAATCACAAGGCAATTGGGCCGCTTGCGATGGCTGGGGGTAGATTTTAACACTGGTCTGTACACATCCTGTGTATTCTTGGGGAAAAAAAAGAAGAAAAAAAAAAACGCCAAGAGTTAAGCAGTTGTACATGGTAATGGAATCTGATGCCTCCTCTATTTCTGCGGTGCACTTAATGATATGGTTTTTCATACCACAAAGGTATTCAAATGCGAGGAATCTGTGCTGAGAATAAAGGATTTGCTGTTCTTTGTGCACTTCAAATTGAGTGTGTGAAGCTAGACAGATAAGTAAATTGGACAATAAATGACACAGTCTCATAAAAAGACAAAATCACACTGTTGTGAACGACTGTAAATAAATCTTAGGTCATTTATTTTATTTCTGTTTCATTATCTTAAGAGGCAGCTATAAAACACTCAAGAGCCAAGTATGAAGATCTATGGATTTTATGAGCAAATTATTTCCTCATATAGCCTCAGCTTTTTATCTGGTTTTTACATCCAGACATCTGAAATACATGTTTGTTTAGGCCTAGATTTGCCAAATGGCTAAGTCGAACCAGATTCCACTTTCACATCAATGCACACAGGCGGACACCAGATGCCAAATCGCGACATATGGCAATATGTATTTTCATTTTTTTTTCTTTTCCTCCTTGTGTTTCATGCAATATGTTTTCGAGCATTGCTTCCAATCACTGAAATGATTTGCACTGTCTAATATAATGTAATATCTGATCTTCTATTTGTGGGATTTCAGATAAAAAAAAGAAACGTTGACCACTAAGGACCTACAGCTTATGATTTAAATAATGAGAACCTTCCCCTTCGCTCGGGAAAGTCACAAAACAACTGACAAAATCTGAGAATAAAAACCAGGCTGCAGCTCCAATCTTGATGCTACACATAAGAGGACACGGCAGGGTTTATGTTAGAGACGAGAGTGTGAGGGAGGGATAAAGGATGAAGCCGTCTGGGGACTGACCCCTTTATGTCGTAATAGTTGAGCTGAAAAAGAGGGGAGACTATGAAAGCTGAAGGGTCACCGAGGGAGAACTCCCTCGTTTTTGTCCCTCTCCACCGGCCTTTTATGATGGGTTCATCTGTGTTGTGACAGGTGTGTGAAGTGGGCATCTTACTAGAGGTAATTGCCATTTCTCTCCTGTGGGTCATTGTTTGCCCCTATGCCTGAAAAGACCATTAGAAAAAGAGGATTTTAGGTTATTACAGTGGCAGAGTTAGAGATGAAGGCTCTGTAATTCTCCTGCTCTCCCCTGAATAAAAATCACAATGACAAAGTCGTCAAAAATCTTCCGTGCAGATCCATTAATGGTTCGCTGTACATAAACGGTAAACACACCGTGCTGATGCTGCTGTTCTTCAGCTCAAACGGGCTGCCCTGGCCTCACCGCAGAAACTATTACGGTGCCACAGAGGAGAGTCATAAAGGTGATTAACAGCTACTTCTAATTAAAGATCAATGGAGAGTCTTTCTGAGGTGATTTGTTTTATGAATTAGGATGCCCACTGTCCATTAATGACATCAGGCAATGTCACTGTAACAGAGTGGCTATTGATTTACCCTTGTTTGAGAAACAGTTAAACCCAAACGATACATCATTTCTGCCCACAGCGTCCGGGGCTTGCCCGTGAATACCTCGGCGTGGTAAACAGTCGGACCCCTCAGCAGCAACAACCCAATGACCCCCCGGATGTGTTTGAGAGTATTGATGTAGTTGCATCAGAAGATGGATGAGTGGCATACATCTTTCTAATGCAGGTGGAGTTGAGGTAGCTGGTTTAAAAAAACAAAAACCTGACGTGCATCCCATCTGATTCAGTAATCCGACACTTTAGACCAGCAATGCATCATGGGGGTGAAAGAGCAGCATTGCTCTAAATACCTCCTGTAGCGGTCCGGTCTCCCAGAAATTACATTCCTGCACAACTAAACTGCATTTGTGTTTATTTTTTTGTATCTTCTGCCACATTACTTGGGTTTGAGATGCATCACAAATACATTTCAAATCAAAGTATATTTCAACAGTTTTTTGATTTACTGCTCATTTTCAGCCAGTCAATCATATATTTTATGTGCTGTAAAAAAAAAAAAAGAAGAAGAAAAAATATATTAAAAAATGGTCCAATGCGGCAACATTTAAAAACTGTAAAAGCTGAAAAAACAACAGCAAATATCTGTGGGATGATACTTTTGTCTTAAATGGGATACTTTTATGGTCAAACATGAACAAATGAATGATTTGACTGTGCTACTCTTTTGCAAAAACACTATATATTCATATGTTTTTTTTTTTTTTGAGTAAACATGTAATTTATGTAATAGTTTTCCTTAGAGTTTACTAGATAGTGTCTGGAATTTACCAAAACAGAGAAAACCTGTAAAATAACAGTAAAAATAAAAATAACCATTTTCTAATCCTTAATATACATTAATTTACTTAACATGTTTTTTTTTACATTGTAAAAGAACAAATTTAGTATTTGTAAAACTTTTTTTT
Source organism: Stegastes partitus (assembly GCF_000690725.1). Classification (NCBI taxonomy): domain Eukaryota; kingdom Metazoa; phylum Chordata; class Actinopteri; family Pomacentridae; genus Stegastes; species Stegastes partitus. The sequence goes on from NW_007578850.1 coordinate 54,682, forward strand.
GTAAAATGTGAATATTTTCACAACTTCAACCTGTTTTTGAAGGGTTGACATGAAAAATATCCTTTTACTGCACTTGTACTAGATAATATCTGTAATTTAACAAAACTGGAAAATCTTTAAATACTAAATGTTTTTTTTAAGTCACAATTAGAACTAGTTCTGAAATACATACACTTTAAATTTTCAAAGAAATATTTTTTTTTGTAACAGTATGCAGTACAAAATGTCTCCACTTCTAAAAAAAAAAATCCACACCCAGGAGTTGGATAGGTGGTACAATTCCAGTTTTACCCAGGAGACAGGCTCACATTCAGCACTCAGTTTTAGGCACCAAAATTAATACATTTAGGAAAATCAGTTGTGATTTCACATGCTTGAAGTGTGTCTATTTTTGAGTTCCACTGCATCTAATGTGGCAGGTTGATAAAGTGCACCAATAGTTGGAAGGCAATATATTAAATGTTGATTCAAGAGTATAACATTCCAGAGGGACAGCTAGAGTAGAAGGACCATTCAGCATGTGATGCTAATGTGTAAATACCACACTAAAGCTAGCAGACTAACAGAAAATGGGTAGACAATCTGATAGTTTGAACTCATGCAATGCCACTTACCATTTGTCAAAAATGGTAACCACATGGCAGACACTTTCAGGAAGCTATAAAATGTGAATTAAGGCATGATTGTGCCTCTTCAAGCCCAAGGTAGATAGTTTAAAGGGTTCTCGTAGTTTAGTTGTAGCAACTGGACTTGGTTGAGTTTCAAGACATTTAAAGAAACCCTTTTAAACATGTGCCACCACAGATGTAGACTGCTACTTGCAAAACTGAAGTTGTAATGTGATCCGGCATATGTGAAGTCACTCTGCCAAAATCTGTTTAGTTATAGTGCACAGTTTGGTACCTGAGGTGTCACACTAGGCAGACTAGGGTGCCATCGTCACAAGTACTGCAGTTGAGCAAATACTTCAATATTGCTACAGTCAAGTAAAACTGCTGACCACCAAAACATGTTTAAATAGGTTTTATTAAGTCTAAAGTTCATTTAGGCACCACTACGGCCAAAAGCAACATTCCCAAACTGCTGTATCTGCTGGTGACCTGGTGGATGGACTGGGACATGTGGCAGGTCTCTGATGTAGTGGTTGTCGTGGTATTGGTCCCGTCCCTGCTCGTAA
>NW_007578850.1:56829-60154 GCF_000690725.1 Stegastes partitus
AGTTTTCACTGATTCTGAAAGGTTAGAAATGATACCATTTTGGTTGCACAGAAGTTCAACTGATGAAGCAGATGACCCACAGATGGACGGAAGTGTCTGATGCAGTGGTTATAGATGGAGTCTGACCCATGGCACAATTTGTTGTCTGTCCTTCTCTCTGCCTTTCTTGTCTCTCTGCAAAATGGCCAAAAAAAGAAGAATTATTTTACTTTTTGTTTCGTAATGTCACCTTCCCATACTATAACACCATTACCAGTGAAGATAGCTATACTACATACAGAGGCCAAATAAGTACTCTGATGTATTTTGAAAAAAAAACAACAAAACAAAACACCAGAACTACAATGTAAAGCCATGTGTTTAATAGGTTAAAATATACTCTTGTACAACACATATGAAGCTTCTTCATTTTCTGGGTTACCAGAGGGAAGGGTCCTGCTGCATCTAATGACTGCTTGGTTGGAAAGGAGCACAGACAGTTGGAAAGCAGTACAATATTACAATGAATGGCAAATGTGAATAATATAAAAAACATTCTGGAATAAACAGTTTTAATGTACTAGTGGCTGACAGTGTAGTTCAGCTGTAGAAAAGTAATTTTTTTTGCAAGACAGAGGGTTATACTACAAAATGAGTTTAGTGGGTTTTCGAGGTATGTTGAGCATAAATTCAGAGTTTTTAGTCTCACAAAGGCGATTCTCTTTTTGCCTGCTAAATCTCCATGGCAACTGATGCTGTGGAGCTAACCTGGTCAAGAGCAGGGTATGTTCAAAGTTTCAGATTTAAATCAGCTGGAAAGAGTGTCTCCCTTTTACCAAACCATTTCCTGACGATTATTTATGAGCGATACAGATTCTCAGCTGAGGGAATGTGTTTTATGTGCAATAAGGCTGAGTTGTAAGTTACTAACATCACTGAATGAAGCCGTGTAGTTACAGTAGCGCACACTGTATACATCGTGTTGCCATGGGAACCAGACAAGTATTTAGTTGGCGATGCAGAAGTCACATAAATATGTTTTTGTGTTTGGTTCTGATTTGCTGTCAAGTCTGTTTACACTGCTGGTACTGCAGCTGATAGAAAACAGATTAGAAAATGGATTATTCTACTGGTACTGATTACAGAGAATATTCAATCAATAACAGTTTTGCTTTGATTTGGCCAAAAATTTTAATTATATTCTGCATTATGGGACAGTGTCAGACCTTAATGCACTTCAACACATTATCAGGTTTAAATACATGAAGTTTAAAGTTTAACGTGCAGCTGTCAGTTAAACATGAGCGGCTGCATTGGTGAATTATATATTACAGACGTTTAACAGTTTTCTACCAGCATTCCCGTGGTGCACCATTTGCAAGATCAACACTTTTTACCGTCATAAATTTTTATATTCCTCATTGTTCTCCATTAAAACAACCTGTTGACTGAAGCAGCTGCAGACGTTAGTTTTATTTTGTGTGGCAGACGATTAAGGTGACGCATTGAATACCCCTTTTTATGTGAACACGCATGGACTGAAGCAGAAAGCCTGAGTTGACAACCACTTTCGTGATACACATAACCTCTGGCTGGGGCTTCCATTTTTGTTGAGCTGGCTTAAGCAAAGAAAGCCTGGCTATGTCAAACAGCCCTCAGGTCTGACCTGGTGTAGCAGAAAAAGCTGAAGGAATCATGTTTTGCAGATGCACCGTAAAGTATGAAGCTTGTCCCTAAACACTACAGCCATGCAAGGAAATAATCAGGTCAATCTGCTAGTTTGAAATGCACATGCCACTTCTGAAACCATGTGTAATTTCTTGGATTGTATGGTGTAGACACATGCAGGGCACAAAGATGTGGCATTTAAGGGCACTATAGAGCTTCATCAAGTCATGAGGTTACATTTTCAAGCCCAACAACTTTGAAATTGCCATAAGTGCTGCTAGGATCACTAAATTCTAGACAGATGCCTTGTTTCTAAAGAACATGCACTGTCACAGATGTCAACTGCTACTTTCATGTAATTAGACATTTGTGTCGTGTTTAATAAACTGTTGGTAGCTGAAGTGCCATAGTCATGAGTACACAAGGAAATGCTCAATATTTCCATGCCAGATAAGCAAACTGCTGAATACCACCAAGACATGTTTAAATAGATTTTATTGAAGGCACAGACCAAGTTTACAGTTTACTTTGCATTCCACCCAGAGACAAAGTAACAAACACTAAAGCCAAGCTTTTCAGGGTCCTGGTTGCCTTTGAGTGGACCTTGTCACTATATGGCCGAGGGAACTTGGTTCTGGGTTCATTTAGGCTCCACTATGGCCATAAGCGACATTCCCAAACTGCTGTATCTGCTGGTGACCTGGTGGATGGACTGGGACATGTGGCAGGTCTCTGATGTACTCGTTGTTGCGGAATCGGTCCCGTCCCTGCTCGTAACTGGTGCTGAAGTGACTGATTGTGCCTGGAGGATACTGGCCAGTCACTAACCTGTAGCAAAAAATATTCCAAGGATAACTAAAACCTGGGCAACCTGGCAGAGAGTACGGGCCTTGACCAGCAAACAAGGAATTAGAGAAAGGGCCTGGCAGAAGGAAAGGGCCTGGGCCACCTCGAGATCGGGGAAAGCCTTGGTCTTCAGATTCAGAGTCTGAGTTGCCGTGCTCATAGCTCTTCTCCACATGAGACAGTTCACCTCCCGTGTACGATGGAGGGGGAGGTGGAAACACAATGGAACTGGAACCTTCAGCGTCTACAAAGCCACTGGATGGACCAGAAGGTGGAGCTTGCTGAGCCTGAAGAGGCTTGAGGGGCTCAACTTCCCAGCTGTAGGCTAGAAGCACAAATTACAAGTTACCATTGTAGCAAGTACAAAGAGCATCAGAAGACAGCTAAGCATTTTGCTAATTTAAGAAGTTTCCCCAGTTTGGGAGCCAAAGTCTCTTCAATAAGGTAAAATTCAGAAACAAAGCTTAATTGTATTGTTGGAGAGTCTACAGTCCTGAGTCAATATTAAACACTTGCTAAAATTACTAGAGGTCACTGCTTTAATACAGGTTGAGGGCCTGAAAGCTCAAGGAAATATTACCTAGCAAATCACATTACCTTCAGGTGCACCTTGTGGAAGACCTGCTTGCCCTGACCCTGGAAGGAAGCCACCAGCATACTGTGCAGGTACAGGAGCAGCAGCATAGGGGCCATAAGAAGCAGCTGCTGGATATGAGGCAGGCCTGGAACCAGATACAAATCCTCTAGATGGTGCTTGAAAGCCAGAACCAGGATTTGCACTGTCACCACCACCAGAGGAGCTTTGATCCCAACCTGGATAGTGAGAACAGTT
>NW_007578850.1:61339-63709 GCF_000690725.1 Stegastes partitus
AAACATGAAATTGCCACTTACCCTGAGGTGAGCCCAACAGCCATCATGTTGAATGAGCAGCTCTACTGCCATTGTCACCCTGTGGAGGGTTTATATATGTGGCAGGTGACCTGCACTGGCCAATCAGAGCATAATGAGCAGACGATACACAGCTGCTAGTACTTTAATACTGATGAAGGTAGAACCCAACATGAGTGTGTCAAAGTTGGCCCAGTTGCCTCACTTTTACAGATGTTTATTATTTTGCACAGCCTGACAATTGGTGCATTGCGTTTTTTAGTTTTGTACAAACCACTGCTTTGGACTTTTTTTTTCATGTGCATTGTTGTTATTTTATGTGATTTTAGTTTCTGCAGTCGTATGACCCAGCTGTGCTATCATACAGTCACCGGGTCAGACAACTATACCACATACAGTGGTGGAAGAAGCACTCAGATTTCAACTTTTCTAAAAACACCAAAACCACAGTGTAAAGCCATGCATTTATTACATTGAAACACTTCCTTGCACGACATATTTGAAGTTTCTCCATTTTCTGCGTTACCAGGGGAATGAGTTCCACTGCATAGAATGACTGCTTAGTTGAAAAGGAGCACACACAGTTGGAAAGCAGAGGGTTGTAATACGAAGCAAGATCAGTGGGCTAGCGAGGTATGTTGAACCTAAAGCCAGAGTTTTCAGTGTCACCAAGGTGGCACTCTTTTTAACTGATATATCGCCATCGCAACTGATGCTGTGAAGCTAACCTGGTCGGGAGCAGGGTATGTTCAGAGGTTTGGATTTAAGTCAGCTGGAAGAAACGTCTCCATTTAATCAAATTGTTTCCTGACGATCCTTTATGAATGATACAGATTCGCAGCTGAGAGAATATGTTACATCCGCAAACCTGTTGATTTCTATGGTACTAATATGACTGAATGAAGCCATGCAGTTGGACTAGCGCACACTGTATACATCGTGTTGCCATGGGAACCAGACATGTATTTAGTTGGCGATGCAGAAATCGCATAAATATGCTTTTATGTTTCGTCCTGACTTGCTGTCCAGTCTGTTTGCATTGCTGGTACTGCAGCTGGTAAAACACAGATTGGAAAATGGATTATTCTACTGGTATTTATTACAGAGAATATTCAATCAATAACATTAATTTCACTTTGATTTGACAAAAAATACAAGTGAAATCCTGCATTATGGGACAGTGTCAAACCTAAAAGCACTTTATTAAAATTTCATGTTTAAATATATGAAGTTTAACAGGTTTAATGTGCAGCTGTCCAAAATAAGCGGCTGCATTGATCAGTAAAATAAACATACTACATGCATTTAACAGTTTTCTACCAGCAATCCCATCCAGTATTATTTGCAGCAGCAATGCTTTTTGCCATCAAATTTTTTATATTCCTCATTACTCTCCATTAAAACAACCTGTTGACTGAAGCAGCTGCACACCATTGTTTCATTTTGTGTGGAAGAATCACAACGCATTAAATGCCCCTTTTATGTGAATGTGCAGAGTTTGAAGCAGAAAGCCTGAGTTGACAAAGTTGATAAGCACCTTCATGATATGCATTCTGACTGGGGCTTTAGTTTTTGAGGCAACTTGCAAAGAAAGCCTGGTTAATGTCAAACTTGCTTCATAGTATAGCCATTGGTACTGTGAATGACCAATTTGGTGAAACATGTTCTAATTGTATTGAGGAGTCATTTTTGGGTCAGGGCTGACTCATGTTGCAAAAGCACCATACTTGCCCTTTGAAACATTAGGTTAGTCTGCTATATTGCAAACTCACAACTTTGAAATGACTTCAGCATGAATTTGAGAACTACACTGCAGACAAACTAGTCTGATGTGAGCCAAGGGCAGCATTTCAGTATGGGTAAATGTTTGACTTTGCCTGTTCAAGCCCAACACTGTCAGAGAAATGGCAAGTGCAACCAGGATCAAGTTTTTGACACGGCTAGAGGGAATTGTGGATTCCTCAGTTTATGAACACTGTATGACAGATGTGACACCAGCTTCTTGCCTTAAAGTAGCATTTGTTCATTAGATTCTGAAATCTACTCAATGATACATTCAAATTTTCTCTTGCTAGCCAAGGTTGCCCACTAGGCAAAGCAGGGTGCCGTAGTCATGAGTAAGTAAGCAAACCCCCTTAATATTTCCATGCTAGATAAAGGAAACTGTTGACCACCGAGACATGTTTAAATGATTTTATTTAAGGCGCAGACCAAGTGTACAATTTACTTTGCATTCCACCCAGAGACAAAGTAACATTAAAGCCAAGCTTTTCAGAGTCCTGGTTGCCGTTGAGGGGATCTTGTCACTATATGGCCGAGGGAACTTCTTTTAGGCTCCACTACGGCCATAAG